>NC_142567.1:17149411-17302647 GCF_041283825.1 Pyrus communis
GCTATTTTATATGAAATCATCAGTGCAATCACTAGTGAGATTGGTGATTCTTTATTTTCCATTCTTGTTGATGAGTCACGAGACAAGTCTTCAAAGGAGCAAATGGCCATTGTATTGCGCTATGTGGATAATGGTCATGTAATAAAGTGCTTTGTAGGTATTGAGCATGTTGTAGATACTAAAGTTTCCTCACTCAATTTAGCCATTGATGATACATGGATTAAGCATATCTAAATTGCGTGGTCAAGGCTATGATGGGGCAAGTAATATGCAAGGTGAGTTCAATGGCCATAAAGCACTAATTTTAAATAAGAAAGAGTCTGCCTTTTATGTTCATTGATTTGCTCATCAACTTCAATTAGCTCTAGTAGCAGTGGCAAAAAAAATTCAGAAATTGGAGATCTCTTTACTATAGTTTCTTCTGTGGTGAATGTTGTTTTGGCATCTTCTAAGCTTCATGATATTCTTAGAGAGAAACATGTTCATATAGTTTTGGAAGCATTAGAAAATAACGAGCTTTCAAGTGGCCAAGGTTTAAATCAAGAAACTACTCTTAAGTGGGTTAGTGATACGCGATGGAGCTCTCACTATAATTGTTTAATCAGCTTGGCTCACATATTCTCATCAACGATAGAAGTGCTTGAGATTGTAAGAAAAGATGGCACAAGTTCTGAACAAAAATTTGAAGCGAAGGTTCGATTGGCTTTTTTCAATCTTTCAACTTTATTTTTGGTCTACACTTGATGAAAAAGGTTTTGGGAATCACAAACAATTTATCACAGACATTGCAAAAAAAGGATCAAGATATTGTGAATACAATGAACTTGGTCAATAGATGCAAAGGATTCAAAGGATGCGAGAAAGTGGTTGGGAATCCTTATTTGAGGAAGTTTCATCCTTTTGTGACAAGAATCGTATTAAAATTCCTAGCATGGATGATATTTTTATGAGTGGAGAGTGGCCAAACCAAAAAGCTCATCCCTTCATAGACTTGCACCATTATCGGGTTGACTTATTCACCTATGTTATAGATAAGCAACTCACTGAGTTAAATAATCGATTTACTGAGAAGAATACTAAACTACTTCTTTGTGTGGCATGTTTAAGTCCAAGTAATTCTTTTTTTGCCTTTGACAAAGAAAAATTGATGCGTCTTGCCCAATTTTATCCAAGTGATTTTTCAGAGCATGATCTTGAGTTACTCAAAGAACAGCTATGAATTATATCTGGGACATGACCTCTAATAGTAAGTTTGCAGATTTGAAAGATGGAACCAAGAAAGATCAGACTTACCTATTAGTGTACTTGCTTTTGATACTAGCACTCATCTTACCGGTTGCAACCGCAAGTGTGGAGCGAGCCTTTTCTGCTCGAACATTGTGAAGAACACCTTACGCAATCAAATGGGTGATTTGTGGATGAACGATTGTTTGGTTGCTTATATTGAGAAGGATATTTTTAATAGTATAGAGGATGAAGCTATCATGCAACGGTTTCAAAATATGAAAACTCGTCGAGGACGATTATTTTAATTTTTGGGAATATGTAATATTAAGACTCAATCAAATGTTCTAATTAAGACTCAACCGGCAAGAAAATTAGGACAAGGGCGCTCATGCTTGCGACTAGAAAATTTTGGAGTAGTTTGTTAAAAGACAACTCTGATACCATGCATGTAGAACAGTTTCGACTATGATTTTATGTGTTATGTAAACATAGAGAAAGTTAGAAATTGAAATGATTATTATATTTTTGTTAAGTAAATGCAGTGAAATAAAAAAATTGGAAAGATTTTAATGTTTCTTTGGATAAATTCTTGCGCTCACTCATGGAGAAATGCACATATTCCACTTTTTTCAAATAACGTATATTTAATGTTTAAATTTCATAATTAGAACTATTCAACTTCTTAATATTCATTTGAAGATTATCCCTACAAAAATCATTCGAATCGGAGATCTTTTAGTCATTCAAATGTATGAAACAAATCGACGGTATGAGTACCAAGTAACATTCATGATAAACCGGTCATTTATATTGATACATTTGAATGATTAAACAATCTTCAATTAGAATATTTTTTTTTTTTGTACAAGTGATTTTTAAAAGATATTTAAAAAGCTAAACAGTTTCTATTATGAAGTTTATACGATAAAGATATGTTATTTGCAAAACATGGGATGCACGTATTCCCCATGTGCAAGTATTATACTTTTTTATTTCATCCAGGTAAACATGCCATTAAATTGGAGGATTTTATTGTTATAGAATATCGTAGGTCTACAATTAAAAGGTAATGCAAAAGAAGCGATGTACTAATGCAGCCGAACCAGTTTAGTTTAGGGTTCATCAATTCTAATCCACTCTAGGCATTGTCAATCAACAACTTAAGTCGTATCAATTTCTTTTGATTGTTTATCGTAATTCTTTATATAACTATAAGCCCATTGAACAAAGAACAACTTTGTTTAATAAACTGAAGGGTAAAAGGATAAAAAGCTAATTAAGATTATACTAAGCTGTTAAGTCAACCGATTATTTAATTGCGCCAGGTATGGTACGAGTTAATACAAAATGGATCAAAAGCTAACAATTCTTATAAACCATGCAATTCCACACTAAAAAAAAGATAGAATATTAATTCGAATAACCATTGTTTAATTGATAAACTAAAAAATTACAATTGATTAACCATACGTACATTTAGCGCACTCCAACTGGATGGATCGATTCGCAATTGACTTGTGAAC
The DNA here is from genome assembly GCF_041283825.1 of Pyrus communis. Lineage (NCBI taxonomy): Eukaryota > Viridiplantae > Streptophyta > Magnoliopsida > Rosales > Rosaceae > Pyrus > Pyrus communis. The sequence goes on from NC_142567.1 coordinate 17,152,162, forward strand.
ATATACTAGGATAAACTACGGAATCGGAATTCTGCCTTCGGTTGTGGTTATTATTATTAGCTAAAGGGAGTCCTTCATTAATTATATGCTTGAAAAGAATATATACATTCTTTTTTTTCTTTTTTTTTTTCAGCTGACATAAATTATTAAGGCTATATTAAGGGGGACATGGTGGATTTAACCTCACTATAGGCTAGCAACAATGTGGTTCAGATTTGCTTGTGGAGAGAATAAGACCAAAGATCTCTCACTTACAAGTGAAGAGAAATACCACTAGATTGTTGTACTAAGTGATATTGTTAATGTTATATTTGCATGGGAAACTTTAAAGTTCTATAGAATTTAGACTATATTTTGTAGAAATGTTTTAATTTTTTATTTATAAAGAATTAAAAAATGACTATTGCAATACACGTGAGAGAACGGTAAAATATCACTGTAAAATGTACCATTTGAAAGTCCTTTATTTAGTATCTTTTTGGTGTTTGGGTAGTAGCTTTGTAGTACTTGAGTAGTTTATAATGTATTTATAACAATTGAATCTAAAATTTCTTAAAACTTTAGAAGTTCTCGTTTGAAAAGTGCCTTAAGTAACTGAAAACACCCAGTACATTCTTCATGACGCAATTGTAGTAAGACAAGTTTGGTTGCTAGTAAACCATGCATATAGTTGCTGCTTGATAATCATAAACCAGATTTTCTGGACAATCCGCCTCTAGCTAGTTTTCTTCTCCATATGGACGGAGAAATAGATGTTGAAGATGATTAATTGAGATTATCTGAAGAATTTACCTTCATGCAATCACATTCGTTTATCAAAAGTGGAACCCCTCATAAGAAGCTCCTTGACAGTATATATTTATGTTGAACAAAATTATATATATTTACTGCTATATGATCTATACGTGTATTGCTTAATTTTAGGGTCTACCCTACAAAATAACGATATAGCTAGGTATAAGCAAATGATTCTGAGTATCACGTGATGTGATGTGAGAACGTTGAAGTAGGAAATTCATTGGGTCAATGGTTACGCATTTCCTTTGAACATGATAGGGTAATGTGACCAATGGCATCATTAGTGTGATTATTAATGTATTTTATGGCTTCATTAGTTTGATTATTAATGTATTTTATAAAAAATTAATATGGTTGTTATTCGTTTATTATTAAACTAATCTTGTACGTCATTGGATCGAATTATTTTTTGTGTAAGGCATAGTCAATGCGTTGGAATGCATCATCCAGGCATTTGACCATTGCAACTTTAAACAATTTTCTTATATCCCAAGTTTAAAAAGCAGTTCTTAGTGTTTGACTTATGCATACCCAATTAACAATTGGATTAGAGGGTTAGGCTGTATTAATTGTTGTTTTAGTGACCATTTGTATGATATTTAATTTGAAATTATGTTGCACATACACATACCTTTTTATCAATGCATGCTTTCTCCTTTATGTATACTTTGTCATTACTAATCTTATTGCTTCACAATAGTTTTTATTTTTATTTTATTTTTTTATTTTTTTAAGGACGCGGTCGTCGTGATTCGCTTTCGGTTTAAATTAGAGAACAACTTTGTAATCAACGTATTAAAATCTATTGGAAAAGTGGATGATGGGGTTTTTGTGCTCACGCACTTGCGAGGTTAAGCTTTAAAGAAGTGAGAAGCATTACTAATATGTTAAACTAGTTGTTTTGTGTGGTACGTAAGCTTATGCGGTAGAAAAATCTTCTCTTGCAAGTGGTGACATCACATTATGTAAAAGTTTTAAAGACGAACCAAATGTTCTAAATCTGATAAGTCCCAAATTTAATCACTTGTAGCCCAAGAGGTGTGGATTTATTCTATAAGGCCTCGGTATTTTTAGGGGAGGAGTCATGAAGGGACCAGAATGGTCCTAGGCCTACCCTGGCATTTTTTTTATAGAGGAAAAAAAAATAGAGTTATCCTTTTGATTTCTCAAGATTTTTCAGGAGATTAGGGCCCAACCAGAGGGCGAGAGAGGGAGTAGGTGAGAGAGCTGTTTCTTTTAGAGTATAATCTTTTTCACATGGTTGTGGTGGTTATTGACAAACTTGAATTTTGCTTCCATCCATGTACGATTTTTATGTTCTCGTTAGCCTTTTCTATTAGGTTGTTTCCCAATTGGTCGAAACATACTGATGAAATGGAGTTGAATTGAAAAATCAACACCATCGACATTGAGCGTAACATCAAAATAAGTAGCAAAGTAGTGGTTGAGACAATGACCAAAAGATGGAATCGCGGGCGTGATAGATGGATTCGCAAGTGTGTTGCAGCATTGTTTCAAAGCTGCCATTGTTGGTGGTATTGTAGCATTTTTTTTAACATTTGTGAGAGACCCCTCCTAACCCAAAATCTTGGCTCTGCCACTAGTTGGTATAATTAGAAATGAAACCATGCGTATGTAAATTCGTAATTTGTTTTGTCAAAATCTCCAATGTGGTATTTTAACATGCGCCCTCATGTGGGAAAATAATTTTAATGGGCCATACGTGAAAAGAACTTTCCCATTAAGAAAAGAAAGGCAATGGCGTGAATACCACACACTTGGAACATACCTAGTTATGGGTTTGAAAAGAATTCAAACCCAATATTCGAGCCCAAACAAAACCTGCTCTAATACATTGTTAAAGTTTTAGAGAGACATGTCAAATGGTCACACTGACAATATTGTTTCCAACTTACTCACTTGTAAGAGGTGTGAAATTTTATCCTAAAAGGCTTTGGTGTAATTACTAATGAAATCATTTGTATATAAATTGTAATTCATTTTGTCAAATCTTCAATGTGAGATTCTAACACATGACAATTATCCGACGAACAAATAGTGTACTATTTAAATACTTTGACAATCATTTATGTCATTCTTGGTACTACTAGGACAATATATTAGCTTCAAAATCTCCATTTGGTGTGAGAGAAGTGAGTTTAGATTCCAGCCCATTCATGGACGCATTTGAGTTGATGCCGTCCATTATTTATAGAATGCTCAAACACTGCCTGAACAATACGCACCACATTTCATCCATCAAGAAAATCCCCTTAAACATTTTATGTTTGTTCCTTTCTTTTCCACTGTCTCCTACTTTCTTGAGCTTGTCCTTCACTTTATCATGTGAACCGGTCTCTAGTCTATATACTCTAGAAATTACGGACGTGAGTTAATTACATGCACTACCACATAATTAATAAAATCCCTTGTATTAATTAATAGCATTATACACGTGTTAGTTAAGGCTTTAGTCACCTTATTTTGTACAACTAATGTTAATAAATATTGTTAATTTTTCTTCTAGTTACATTATGTATAAAACGGTAAGGGTAGCAAATATTTTACATATAGCCGACCAATTTAAAATAATAAAAGCAAAAAGAACAATGAAATTTATACAGAAAGTCGATCTATAAAGAAATGAAAGAAGAACCTTTCGGTTTGAGGACAAACCTTCCATCTTCAAGAAAGATGAGAAATACTCGCTTGGTTATATATATATATATATATTGCATGTTAATCCTTCAGCATCTCGAAAACGTCAGTTTTATTAATTGCCCTTCTAACCTTCAACATATGTGGACAGATCGATCATCTTAAATCTTAATCGGCCAATGATGAAAGAGAACCAAATAGATTTTATTTCCACAGAAAAAGATATTTGGGAGCGTCTTTTACCAAAAAGTGAAACAACAAAGTGGCCTTACGTAGTAGCATACAAGAATCATCCACACTATCAGAGGTAGCTTAGCTAGCAAACTTTTCCAACGATTCGACGCCAAAGAAATATATATATATATATGTGTGTGTGTGTGTGTGTGTGTGTGTATGTATGTATGCATGTATGTATACATGTATATATTTATACATGTGTAGTATATGTGTGTTGTTAAAAGTTAAATTGCTCTACTAATTTCTTGATTAGTAAGGCAATTAGATAACTGTTACTGCTTTTTTGTATTTAGGAGGTGGTGTAATCACTTGAGCTCATATGCCAAGTTTAGGTGTTAGATCAGCTTTCATTTGTATGGCCAATATGCCTTTGTAAGTGCCGTGTGCCATATTCAAAGTGACTCTGTGTAATTGTGGCTGAAATTGGTGGATCAGAATGCTGGAATTAATGAATATGCTGCTGCTCATTCTGCAACGGTTAGATTGTGCAATAAGCTCTTTTTGAAAACTTCTCTTCTCTCTATCAACAAATCCAAAATGTTGTTTCAATACAAAAATACATAAAATATCTATCTTAACGACATGGTATCACGGAGCCAAGTTCCTTGTGAATTTGGGGCGTACGATTTTTTGTGAATCTATGACGGGAAAATTCCCAAATTCAAGTCTTAAATGGCTGAATCTACTGGAGGTGAGCTTGGGCGCCAATATTTAATGGAGAGAACTATGAATTCTGGAGGATTCGAACGAGAACAGTTTTTAAGTCTATTGGGTTTTGGTCGAGAAAGACTTTGAAATTTCAGAATCGAAAAACAAGAAAGAAGAAAGAGATGATTTAGCCGTTGCAGAGAAGATATCTCTGAGCAACAAGCTGATGAAGAATGCGAAAGCATTGGGTATTATACAAGGAGCTGTATCTAAGGATATCTTTCCAAGAATTTCAAATGAAGAAAGCTCAGAAGGTGCTTGGGATATTTTGTCACGCCCCGGACATGGGGTCGACGGAAAAATGTGACCCCGAATCTGATGTGCGAATAAAAGTAAAAGAAAACGAAAAACCAAACTTCTCTTATAAAAATAACTCCAAAATCTTTAAAGGGTGTATAAGAATAAATCAAAATCCTTAAAACTTTTAAATCCCTCATCTAACACAATCTCAACTCGTCTAGCACCTATCTTGCCAAATAATTCATCTGAAGAATAAAAGGGTGAGGGGTGAGCAACAACCACCGTTGCCCAACGAGTAGAATATGTAATATGCTAGTCAAGCGATGCCGTTTTATACACTCCAGAAAATACAATAATAATATCAAAGCTTTAGCCACATAGTGCCATATCACATCGTCCCTTTATGTGTTCATTATATCCTTCTTAAATAGTGACTCACAACATGACCCATAATGGCCTTCCTGCCCTAATGTCCCCGTGTGAAGTTTACATTTATCCCTCGGTATCATGCAACACTAAAGTTCTCATGCTCCATGAACATTCAAAATAATTCCCATATCACCATCTATAATAACTCGAAACATTTCAACAAATCCAACATGATTGACTTGAAATAGAGAATGATGGTCAGGACAAGTTGATTGTTTGGATCTTGATCCTGAATTGTGGTTGAATTTGCCTCTGCCTGTGCCTCTATAATTGTTGCTTCTGTATCCATCAGTGTAGTTCTATGGACCATTGTTATAGCCACCATTTTGATTTCCAGAATATTAGCCTTGATTGTTTGAGCTATTGGGTTGATTAGACCCACCCCCTGAAGATGAACCATATGTGCTTGAATCTGTGGAACTATAATCAAGAACTAATGATTTCCCTTTTGAAGCTTGAGTACCTGCACCATTTCAGTGCCAAATGACATACTAGAATCCAGAGACTGATTGATAGTTGCTTCTTTAACAAGCAACTGAGAATGAAAATCTTTACTGGAAATGCCATTTTCCCTACCTCTGATAACACACCGAAATGTGTTAGATTCTGTAATAAGGCCCTTAACAGCAAGAATGATGATATCATCATCTTCAAAAAAAACCCTAGCTGTTGCAAGATGGTCTCTTGCATCTTTAATCTTCTGCAGATACTTGGAAATTGAATCAAACCCTTTTTTGATGTAATGAAGCTCATTCTTTTATTGAAAGATACTTGCTTTAGTCACAGTTGAGAACCTTTCCTTGAGATCACCCACATTTCATTAGAACTAGTACTAGCAATGATGCAAGACACTATAGTGGATGACAGAGTTGCAGTAATGAGTTGTATAATTGCACGATCGTCAAATTTCCAAACTTGGTAAGCATCTGTCTCCACACCTTCGACATTCAAATCATTGACAAATCTTGATGGACATTTCTTGGTGCCGTCCATAAATTCCAGAATCCCATGACCTTCAAGAAGCAATTTGATCTGAAAACACCATGTTAAGTGGTTAATGTCATCCAATTTCACTATAACAGATGTCGATACTATTATTACAAGACTGGTGATTGGTGACTGAACAATTTGCAACTATGTTGTTGTAACCATTGTTGTAGAAAAGGAGAAATTTCTTCATTGTTGCTTTTTATCAAACAATTGATCTTCATGACCAAGAACTCCAATTTTCTTGTGAATTGGATGATGGGAGTTGCCTAATTTTATCTCAGAAGTTGTACAAACAAGAGGATTGAGAAGAGAAGAGAAGTTTCAATGAGAATGCAGAAGCACCAGATCGTTTCTTGGTAAGGATATCATGTGAGAACTGAAGAAATGCAAAAATTATGCAGTAGAGAATGCAGAGAGAATTAGAGAGAAAGCTTGAGAGTTTTGTGAATTGCTCTTTCTTCATTAACAAGTAACTGTTTTACAAAAGTGTCTTATATACTAAACCACTAAAAAGCTTGCTAGTTAAGCTAATACAATGTGTTAGCTCCATATTCAACAAACTACAATCCTAACAACCTTTTTAACAACCCTCTTTGTCTGATGACATAAGGCACAATCTTAACCATTGTTTCCTCTTCGCTTGGATCATCACTTGGATCACCAGCTTTGATATCCATAACCTAATGCATACGCATAACATGATATATTGTATTACGTACACTGTCTTATACGTACATTTCTTTGTTTGAATCAGTATTGTTGTTCGTATTTAGAAATGACATATTTGGCCCATTTCTTTGTTTTCTTTTTCAGTTTCGAATTACACATGGATGTAATGTTATATTCATTTTCTTTATTTGATAGGGAAGTGACTTTAATTTTATCTGTTTCAGTTGGAGATTTGGAATCCCTTCGATTACAGTACTTCTACTATTAGACGATATATATGTGTTTGGGTTAATATTTAACATTGGGCTCTGTGTTAGTAAAAGTCCAAAGGCACTAAAACAAATCAGACTCGCTCGAAGCCTAGTCGATAGGCCTGAAGCAAATTGAAGCCCTTTTAGCTGCAATATAGGCCATGTGCCTATAATTGAGGTAATGGATGATAGAAACAGCTTAATACTAGCCAAAAGGCATTTTTGATGGCATAAAGAGTAAATAAGAGATGACTTACTACCTACCAAAAACCATTGGCCAAGAGCAAAGACAAGATAATCAGGCCAAACTGCCTATAAAAGGGGAAGAAACATCAGAGACAAGGACACTCAACCAACCAATCAAAAGACATACAAACTCTACTCTCAAGCCAGTTCGCACCTAGAAAGTTGAATCTTGTCCATATCTAGATCCTTTTAGCTATAGTTCCCTTAGGAAAAGCCATCTTTTGTCTAATGTAAAAGCTCTGCTACCTTCCCTTAGTGTTGTAGTATCGATTCCCTCATGTAAAACCTATTTATTTACTTTTCATCCTTCTTAGCATATAAACCTCTGTAAACTCAAAGGGAAGTGGCTGCAAGAAGTTCAACCTTGCCCGACAAGGTTAAATCTTGCCCGAGTCCCTTCTGTTTGTACTTATAGTCAATAGATATGTTGTTTAAACGTATTTTCCTTCATGTATCTAAGTTGTTTGTACCATACTTGACCAATCCCGAAACTGCTAAGCACCGGTCAACAGCATACCATCAAGAACCCACAAGACTTTTCCTTCAACCAGGAAGCCAATCACAACACGACACATGTCGGTATCAGAAGCTAATCACAGTGCGACACATGTCAATATCAGAGGCCAATCACAACACGACACGTGTTAATGTCAGAACAAAGCTAGAAACTCTCTTCTATAAAAGGGGATCATTCTCCCACAATAACCCCTAATGTCATTTGTACTAAACTATTCACTAGAACTCACTAAAAGAGAGCTTGAACCTATGTATTTGTGTAAACCCTTCACAACTAATGAGAACTCCTCTACTCCGTGGACGTAGCCAATCTGGGTGAACAACGTATATCTTGTGTTATTTGCTTCCCTATCTCTATTCATTTACATACTTATCCACACTAATGACCAGAGCAATCTAGCAAAGGTCACAAACTTGACACTTTCTGTTGTACCAAAATCCTCGCCGATTTTGTGCATCAACATTTGGCGCCGTTTGTGGGAATCGTACTTATTCATACTCTCTCCAGCTTTGTCAAGCTGGTTTCCACCATTCGCACACTTTCTTTCGACCAGGCACCCATCACCAACATGGGGAGTGAAGGGAGCCACAGCATGCAGAACGACACCCCCCTCGTACTTAGTGCAAAGCAACGAAAGAATGAATGAAAGAGGTTTGCTCTTCAGGCTAAAGTCGATGAGCTAGAGGCTCAGAACAACAAGATAGCGATAAAGAATGAGATCCTCCAGGAGCAGTATGAGAAGCTCTTTGGAATGCTCCATGAAGCTAGGCATACTCAAACACACGAGCTCATCGCCCCCGGGGAAGTCAACCACCACCTGGGTTCCCCCCAACACGGGGGACCACCTGCCTTCAACATGGATATCCCTAATGGGGAGCGAGTTACTCATCAAGGTGTTAATCAACATGAGACCTCTCTCGACCCAGCTGCTTCGACCTGAAGCAGGAGAAGTGGAGGAAGGCACATTCTTGCATAAGGAGTAAAAGGATCAAAAGCTGTTTATTGCAACTGTCGGGACTTCTTGAGGCAACGTCGAGAGAACCCCATCCACATAAGCTCGAAGGTCAATGATCCAAGGGTTTCTGAAAGATTCAGTCATCTCCCATGCCCCAAGCCAACTGCCAATCTAGGGAATGAGCGACATATCCTAGAGGAATATGAAGGTACGGGGGACTCGGGGGCGTTTCGACAGGCTCGCCCTGGAAGTCAGTACGGTGAGTCCAAGGAAAAATCTCATGCCTTTGATCAAGCTTTCCTACTTCTAAGAGTAGATGGAGACTTACGGAAGAAAGATCCAGCAGTACCTGACTCCACTCAGGACCCCTTGTCCTACAACTCCATGAGGAAGTAAACAAGTTGAAGGCCGAATGTCAGGCCGAAATACCTGACTTGAACCAACCTAGGCCTGGCCCTCTTACAAGGAGGATCCTCGACACCCCCTTCCAAGCAAAGAAAAAGCAGAAGCTTTGGTTACAGCTCTACACTGGAAGGGAGGACCCGATTGAACACCTTAACCTCTTTGAGTCCACCATGGCATACCAGATGCACATCGACGAAGCTCTGAATTGGCATTGCCGTCTTTCACTTGAGGCAATAGACTCATTTGAAGAACTAAGGAAACTTTTTGTCTCTCAACACATCTTCCAGACATATCGCTTGCATTCCGCAGATGACTTGTACACTATTTGCCAGAAGCTGGACGAGCCACTATGAAAGTATGCCGGCCGCTTCAGCCATAAGTATTATCGCTGCGCTGAGGCAGATGACAAGACTGCCCTCAAAGCCTTCACAGCAGGCCTACGTGATTGTTTCTTCAAGTACATGATCAATGCCAACACTTGGAATACTTACTCTGGGGTGATGGCATAGACTTATAACCACGCCTCCACTGAAGCAAGGACATACGAAGGGAACCCCCATATGGTTAACCCCTATCAACAAGTGGAAATTGGAAGTCAAGTTCTACCATGTGAGGAGATCTTAGCCATTCAGACACCCATTACGTCATCTCTTGCCTCATTTAGCTACTCGCTAAGTCACCAAACGTATTTGTTTCTTGGTAAGAGGAAGAATTTTTACTTTTAGCAAGCCTATTACAACAAGAGGGATAAAAGTTCGTATCAAGACAACTAGGGGTGAACGTACCGTTGACTATTATGACTATGGGGCCAAGCCTCACTTTTTCAAAGTGGAGGACTGGGTACTGAAGGAAATGCTATTATAAGAAGGCATACACATTACAAATGTTTTGACTCTCAACCACTTGAGATCTTTTGTCACACAAGCCATTCGGTAAATATTTAAAGAAGAGGGAATTCAGACAACTTCTTCTGAGTCTTTTGCATTCCTAGCACTAGAACACTTGGTTTGCGCTGACCTACCCCTATACTCCAACTCAGAGCTTCAACATGCGTACTTTGACACAAAGTATGTGATACTAAGTGTTACAACCAACATGGTTCACATATCGAAAGCATGGATCCCTTCATGTATAACAAAACATTCATAAGCATCACTCATGTCAATCAACATAAACATCATAATTCCAACACATTCATACATAAACATCATACATTCCAACACATTCATACATAAGCCAACTGTGCTTCGAAAGGGTTCAACATACTTTGTGTCATTCGACACTTGGTACAATGTGCCTCAACACCTTGCCCTTATTCTCATCAACCAAGTGATGAAATGTGAAGAAAGAACTCATCTTTATGCCACCAACGAGGTGATGAAATGTACAACCTATACTATCCTTCATGCCACTAACCAGGTGATAAAATGTACAACCTGTACTCTAATATTATTTGGCAACTTGCCACTCATGCCACTAACCAGGTGAAGAAGGAACTCATTTTCATGCCACCAAACAAGTGATGAAATATACAACTTGTACTCTCTTTCATGCCACCAACCAGGTGATGAAATGTACAACCTGTACTCTAATATCATTTGGCAACTTGCCACTCATGCCACCAACCAGGTGAAGAAGGAACTCATTTTCATGCCACCAAACAAGTGATGAATTGTACAACTCGTACTTTCCTTTATGCCACCAACCAGGTGATGAAATGTACAACCCGTACTCTAATATCATTTGACAACTTGCCCCTCATGCCACCAACCAAGTGAAGAATGAACTCATCTTCGTGCCACCAACCAAGTGATGAAATGTACAACCCGTACTCTAACATCATTTGGCAACTTGCCACTCATGCCACCAACCAAGTGAAGAAGGAACTCATCTTCGTGCCACCAACCAGGTGATGAAATGTACAACCCATACTCTAAGATCATTTGGCAACTTGCCACTCATGCCACCAACCAAGTGAAGAAGGAACTCATCTTCGTGCCACCAACCAGGTGATGAAATGTACAACCCGTACTCTAACATCATTTGGCAACTTGCCACTCATGCCACCAACCAAGTGAAGAAGGAACTCATCTTCGTGCCACCAACCAGGTGGTGAAATGTGATGAAAGGTGATAAAGGAACTCACATTCGTACCACTAACTAAGTGATGAAAACAACTCACCATTCATTCCACCAACTAGAAGATGAGTGGTACAACTTGTACATGTGAACTCCTAGCATTCATAAATAATAAAAAACCCTTAAGCTTTACAACTCAACTAGGGGAGCACTTATGCCTAACAAGAGTTATAGTCACCAACAAAGTCTTATTGCAAGCCAACAACGGCTTCAGTGCATGGTATACGAAGATCAAGCTCTTCAACCCTCTTACATCTGCTTCAAACATTTCTCCTCTGTAACAATGCAAACACTACAGCTCGTAGAAAGCTTCACACATTCTTGATCAAAACTGTTCGAAGCAAATTCAATTTATATGGTTCATCCAAACCTTCGACTACTACAAGGTGTGCCTTGCATCACAATCTCTTGCTCAACAGTGTGGAAGCAAAATTTGTGTATGTTGTTTCTCTTCCACAAAATTTGTATATGTTGTCTCTTCCACATTTTCAAATTTCTAATTTCCACCCCCCCCCCCCAAAAAAAAAAAAAAAAAAAAAAAAAAAGAGGAAATTGGGAAATTCAACAACTTCAACAAATGGAGGGTAACTACAATTCTCAAAAGCTTCACATACTCTTGATCAAGATACTGTGAAGCAAAATCAATTCATGGTGCCCAATAAAGCTTCAACCTCAAAGCTTTACCCACAAAGTTTCAACACAAAAGCTTCACCACGAGAGCTTTAACAAATGGAGGGCAACAACAAATGTCAAAAACCTCACACACTCTTGATCAAGATAGTGTGAAGCAAAATCAATTCATGGTGCCTAACAAAGCTTCAACCTCATAGCTTTACCCACAAAGTTTCAACACAAAAGCTTCACCACAAAAGCTTCAACAAATGAAGGGCAACAACAAATGTCAAAAGCCTCACACACTCTTGGTCAAGATAGTGTGAAGCAAAATCAATTTATGGTGCCAACAAAAGCTTCAACAAGTGAAGGGCAACAACAATTCTCAAAAGCTTCACACTCTTGATCAAGATAGTGTGAAGCAAAATCAATTTATGGTGCCCAACAAAGCTTCAACACAAAAGCTTCACCTACAAAGTTTCAACATCAAACAAAGTTTTAACAACAAAGCTTCATCAATGGAGAGCAACTACAATTCTCAAAAGCTTCACACACTCTTGATCAAGATAGTGTGAAGCAAAATCAATTTATGGTACCCAACAAAGCTTCAACACAAAAGCTTCACCTACAAAGTTTCAACACAAGAGCTTCACCTACAAAGCTTCAATACAAAAGCTTCACCTACAAAGCTTTAACACAAAAGCCTTCACCTGCAAAGCTTCAACACAAAAGCCTTCACCTACAAAGCTTCAACACAAAAGCTTCACCTACAAAGCTTCAACATAAAAGCCTTCACCTACAAAGCTTCAACACAAAAGGTTCACCTACAAAGATTCAACACAAAAGCTTCACCTACAAAGACTCAACACAAAAGGTTCACCTACAAAGCCTCAACACAAAAGCTTCACCTATAAAGCCTCAACACAAAAGCTTCACCTACAAAGCCTCAACAGGTTCACCTACAAAGCTTCAACACAAAAGCTTCACCTATAAAGCCTCAACACAAAAGCTTCACCTACAAAGTTTCAACACAAGAGCTTGACCTACAAAGCTTCAATACAAAAGCTTCACCTACAAAGCTTCAACACAAGAGCTTGACCTACAACGCTTCAATACAAAAGCTTCACCTACAAAGCTTCAACACAAAAGCTTCACCTACAAAGCTTCAACACAAAAGCTTCACCTATAAAGCCTCAACACAAAAGCTTCACCTAAGCTTCACCTACAAAGCTTCATTAATGGAGAGCAACTACAATTCTCAAAAGCTTCACACACTCTTGATCAAGATAGTGAAGCAAAATCAAGTTATGGTGCCCAACAAAGCTTCAATACAAAAGCTTCAACACAAAAGCTTCACCTACAAAGCTTCAACACAAAAGCTTCACCTACAAAGCCTCAACACAAAAGCTTCACCTACAAAGCTTCACCTACAAGCTTCAACACAAAACCTTCAACACCAAAGTTTCAACACAAAACCTTCAACACCAAAGCTTCAACACAAAAGTTTCAACACCAAAGCTTCACCCACAAAGCTTCAATACAAAAGCTTCAACACAAAAGCTTCACCCATTAAAAAAAAATAATAATAATAAAAAATTCGAAAACTCGAAAATTCAAAACAAAATAAAAAATAAATAAAAAAAAAAAAAAAAAAAGAAAGAAAGAAATGAGCCTAGGCCTCCCCTTCTTTGGGCCTAACAACTTTCATACCAAATATATATGAAGGAGGAATTTTGGGCAACCACTTAGAAAGGAAAATGGTGAAGTTTTGTTTGGAAAATTGCCTACTAGCAAGACACCTCCCTCGTCAACTCTCTTAATCGGAGACTTGGGGGACTCTTACCATATACCACTACACCTTGGTACTCAGAAATTTCGCGACTACTCAGTGCCTTGGATTTTTCAAGTCACCAACCGAGAAGTTTTCCTCACTCAAGAAATTAAGGGAGCACTACTTCAACCTACAGGGTCCACCCATGAAGTTCCAACATGCAAACTTCAACAAAATAAGAGATCGAGAAGCCTCAACGGCCATTTGCCAACACCGTTGTCGAAGAACAAAGCTTCGCCATACCACATCTACTACTTTGTCAAACAGCAAAAGTATCCCATATCATCAGGATCGAACATACTCCAGGTTTGACGGACTTATTTTGACCCTCAAATTCTAGAGTCAGCTTGCTTCTTTGGAGGAAACCAAAAAACCCTCCAGCCCAGTTCAAGAATACACCTGTGGAAAGTTAAGTACAACAAAGCACGTGCCAATTCGTCCGTCTTCTCCAAAAACAAGAATACCTCATATTATCTCTTCTCCCTGTTTCTTCTCTTTATCCTTGTTGCTGAATGAGAGATAGGGAGAATGAGTACAATCAGCCGGAACCCAAGATCAACTTACCGATCTGAGACTAATTGCTTGGAACCCTGATTGCTTACCTTGCCTGTCACCTCCTTCGGCAGATCTCCTCGCTTAGAGACTTGGGGGACTCTTACTATATGGTTTGTATCGCACTTGACCAAACCCAAAACTACAAGTAAGCTTCAAATGAAAATGATACATTACCTTGTGCGTCAACGCCAACTAAAGATACCACTCCTGGATGAAGGAAAAGTACTTCTAAGAGAAGATGCCACATCTACTTAGAGGACAGAGAAGGCAAGTGAAGGCGACACCACACTTCGATACTTGGAAGTTTCATGATTACTCAATGGCTTAGATCTTGTAAGTTCCCAACTGAGGAGCTTCCCTCACTCGGGAACTTAGGGGAGCATTGTTTGTACCATACTTGACCAATCCTGAAACTACTAAGCACCGGTCAATAGCATACCGTCAAGGACCCACAAGACTTTTCCTCCAACCAAGAGGCCAATCACATCACTACACATGTCGGTATCAGAAGCCAATCACAGCGCGACACGTGTCAATATCAGAGGCTAATCACAACATGACACGTGTCAATGTCAGAACAAAGCTAGAAACTCTCTTCTATAAAAGGGGATCATTCTCCCACAATAACCCCTAATGCCATTTGTACTAAACTATTCACTAGAACCCACTAAAAGAGAGCTTGAATCTATGTATTTGTGTAAACCCTTCACATCTAATGAGAACTCCTCTACTCCGTGGACGTAGCCAATCTGGGTGAACCACGTACATCTTATGTTATTTGCTTCCCTATCTCTATTCATTTACATACTTATCCACACTAATGACCAGAGCAATCTAGCAAAGGTCACAAACTTGACACTTTCTGTTGTACCAAAGTCCTCGCTGATTTTGTGCATCAACATAAGTCATTTTAAATTATTTCCAACTTAAGAGTTTCATTTTGTTTTTTAATCTAGTTAAGTTATTAAGCCCGTTTTCATTAAGTGTAAACTGTGATCATGAGAGTGGTTGAAAGGACCTTGAACTCCCTTCGTTTTTGGACATAGAAGATTATGAACTAAAAGTCCTTGTTTACAAGGCAAGAAAAAGAACTTAATGCAGACTTAACTCATCTGTGACAATCCTTTGATACCAAGAAGTTTAAGTTACTTGGGGCGCAAGTAACCAACTTAATTCACTTTTATTCAACAATCTATTATATTAAGATAACAGTAGCACACTTAGATCTCTGTTAGTATTGATTGTGAGCCTCAAGACCTACACCAAAGGCCTTACAAAGGCACCTTTCAAATTAACTGTAATTTCATCTTGCAGCACACCAAGCAGCAAGAACTCGCCAACAATGTACAAAGTGCCACCTCCTTGGGGAGATGTATGAGGGAAATTCCGGCACGAACAATATGACCCAATAATTTTGAGAATAAGATGATCCACATGTTGTCCATATACATGTATTACTAGTAGATTGATTGATGAAGCTCCCTATTAGAGAGTTTTACGACCTTTTCTGAAATTCCACAACTCTAATAGATTTATTTCTTACATTTATTTTTTATATTTTATTCTATGTGAAATATCGGAATAGAAACCGAACACAAGACCTCAAGTACAACAATGAATGCGCTTAAACACCTGAATTGCAAACTCCTATTTATTTCTACATTCAAGTATTACGTAGTAACACGAAAAACAATTGTTGTCAAATCCAAAACGCTAACCTGAATTTATGATTGAATGAGAGAGTAGTGAAAGAAAACCTTTTGTAAAGTGTTGTATCGAACCAACTGCATTTAGTTTATATGGGCCATAAATAAACATAAGGCCTGTTATGGCGCTTACTTATTTTTATTCAAGGAAAAGTTGAACGACTTCAGCCCAAAAACTTTAAAGTCGAAACTAGAGCTTGGACGACTATCTCATTTCTCTCTAGCCTGTCTGAGGGCTCAGACATGGTTCTTTTTTAGGTGAGTTTGCCACATAGATGGCCACAACCCGAGAATATCTCATCCTCTTAAATACATACGCATGCATCATTTGATACGCTGATGTCACTACTGTAATTGTGCGAACCGCCTCAAGACACAATTGAGGACCGCCAACCAGGAACTACAGTCATTGTTGGTGCCAAATGACCAATCTACCCTGCTCCAGCTCAGCGATATGATCAAGGTTGCTCATTCTCCAATGCGTATAAATAGAGCCAAAGGCCTTGAAGCTCAAAACCTTCATCAAATTCAATCTATATTATTAAATAAAACTTTGAGTGATTGATCAATCAACCCAACTATAATTCAGTGCAAACCCAATTGCCCTTCATCAATCCTCTCTTAGCTCTTCAGCTACAATCTCAAAGCCTTCCTTCGAAGCAAACATTACCTACAATCCTTGAGATCTAAAACTTTTACAGCTCTGCCACCCCTTGGTATGATTAGGTTTATGTACAATTCCAACTATCCAAATTTCCTCCTTGAGACACATATTTTGTACCATGTTCAATCCGACACCATTGATCTCGATGGATTTCTTTAGCATTATCTCGCCCTTGATGGCCTGAATACTTCTTGAGTTTTCCTACTTTCTTTACATTTCCAGTTAATTTATATTTTAAGTTATGTAGCTCGGTGCATCAACTTAGATTTTACTTTTGTAACATTTGTAATCTTGACTCCATCATGAAATCACTTTCTCGTTTGAGTTCTTATTTTCTCTTTCATTTACTTTTTAGGCAACAATACATGAAGTTACACTGAATTTTAAGTCCTCGTTCACTCAAGGAACATAAAAGAACTTATTTGAACGAGCATCCCACTTGGCACACAATCATTTGGTTAACAAGTTACATTTATGCTCAACTTTCACATACACTCGAACACAATCACTATCCGTTGACAACCTCTAATCGTGGCATGCCTATTCTCTCTTCCTCTTGAGCCACCATTGGCACTGAGACCTAAAGCAATACTTAGGACAAATCTGCGATGAAACCAGTCCAGACTCCATCCGAGTTTTGACACCAACATAATTTGTGTGTATGTTTAATTAATTCATATTATTTATTTCAAATATAGAATTTTTAAGACCAAACAACGTCAGCGGATGAAACACCTTCCGGCCCTCCCCTTTATATTTATGTATAAACTTTCTTGCCAGATGATAAAGTTTCCCAGAATATTATTTGTTTTACTAGAAAAATCATCGGGGGAAAAAGACGGTGTGTGTGATTGATAGGGAAAAAAGGTGTCTGGGGGAAAAAAGAAAAGGAGATATTCGCCCTCAACAAAGTATTGCTTTTATGAAGCTTTATAACAAAGCCTCTAAAGGCTTTGATATTCTCAGCAGCAGATCTTCCCCCATTATTACAGTGATTGGATGGTCTATCTGGTGGCACAGAAGCAAAGACTGAAAGACAGAAATAAAGAGAGAAAGTGAAGGAAAAAAGGGGTGGGAAAATGCCAGAATATGTTTGGAAGAATTCCCTCCCTCCTTTTCCATTTTCATATTCAAGGATTGGGAAGCCAAATCTTCCAATGACAGCATGCCACTTGTCTAAATGGTAAGGGGACACGTTGCCCTGGTCTTGTTAGCTTGAGCTAGGGGCTGCGTTGTGGTACGTGGTCCAAACCCTTTGCCCTCCTTTCCCTCGTTGTCCGGCATGATGGTGAGGGCAGCGGTGGAAACGCCTTTTTAATCATGCATGGGAATGAATTAACCATCCACCATACCACTAGGTATTGGTGGCCAACCTAGCAAGAATATTGGTATATTCTTTGCCTTGTTTCTTTATTTGCCAAATTTACAAGTGTGCGATGAGGCCATTAGGTATTTTCTGCATGTAATTTTTGTGTACAGATAAATTACAAATATCTGTCAAAAAATTTCTGTCCCTTGCACGAAATGTTGGTGTATAAAATTCCAACACACTGCTTCCCAATCAAGAAATTGACTGCCATCTTTCGCATTCCTGTTGTACGGTGCACATTTCTCTTGCTAGCTAGCTAGTTTGAGTGTTATAAGGCTTCAGATATTGTTATTGCCCATCAAAGGGATACAACAGAGAAGTTTTATCCTAAAAGAATATCACGAGCCAAAGTTGATGTATTAAGTTAGAAGGCACGGAAAGTCCAGTGCTAGCCATTGCCCAAATTTACTCAACAAAAGCATAGTAGGTATATAATATATATGCAGGACATCTCTTAAAAGTAATATATATAATATCATATAAATCAGTTATGTGATATATCCGATCAATAACCAATAAGAAAAAAAATTAATATGATAAGATTAACATTTAATAAGATTAAATCATTAATTATTGTTGGTGCTTCCACTTGTCATATTTTGTGTAATTAATATAGGGATGTCTTTAGACTTTTTTTGGTTTGATGAACCTCATAATATTATCCGTGATGTTTTTCTGAAGATTGTACATGTTAATTATTAAATACTACTAATAAAAGAGACAATAACAACTCTTTAATATAATGTGAAATATATAGAAGGATATAGCATGGTAATGGTGATGCATAAACCCATTTTCAACTGGTTCCTATTTTCACTCTTTGTGATTCCTTCAACCAGTTTACTCTTATATATGTTATATATATATATATATATATATATATATGTATATGTTTTAGATAAGAGAAACATATATTAAGTTATTAACGAAAAATGTCAGTACTTGTCCAATCGACTACATGATACACTAATCAGTAATGCAATCACATGTAATTAAATGTCGAATTCTTGTTCCTATTTTCTACAACACATGCAGTTTTATATTATTATATATATTATGCCTCTCCATGGCCACAAACTCACAACTGCGTGACCGACACTTGACATTAAGAATGAATGCTCTCGCAAAGTTTCGGAAACGTCACTCATATATGCTTAAAGATGCATCAAGGAATGACACAAACCCAGAAATAAAAAATATTTAACTCATCCACCATGCATTCCACATATAAAAGCCTAAAATGATGCAAACACAGCAAAAGTGTTGTTGCAAACAAACTGTTCAAGCCATAATGGGGTGGTGAAACATGACGTACGATTTGTACGGACAAATCTTGCAAAAATCTTGCAAAAATCTTTGGAACTATGGTTAATTAGGTATGACCTCAACAAAAATGCTTTGGGGTTGGGCCAATACAATATTATATTAGAAAACACACTTTTCTTTTTTGGATATTTTTCTTTAAAGAAATGGTCGATAAGCTTTTTTTTTTTTAAATTTATTAATTAGGTATAGATGTATAAAGATTGTCATATGGACCTTATTGTAAAGTAAGTCTTCTACCGTTCATAAGTTTTAACATTTAAAACTTATGAACGGTAGAAGACTTACTTTACATTTAAAACTTAAATAATATCTTTTTATTTAAAAAACCAGATTAGACACTGCATTATAGTTTATGTTATGCAATTCTCGTAGACCGAAACCTTAGTTTTTAGTTTTCCATCAAGCAAAAAAAATAAAAATAAAAACAAGGAAAGAAAATGATCTTTAACAAACAAAAATCACAAATACTTGATCCTTCTTCTTTTCTGTATGTTGTTTTTTTTTTTTTTTTTTTGTTATCTGCATTTATATATGTTGGGGGACCTGGACTTTGGTGGACACCCTTTTCCCTTGGTTCGTTTGAGTAGAAGTCCTGGCATACATCGAAACAATTAGCGTGTTTAAGAAGTAACGCGGTTAGAACAATGGCTCAAAGATAGCATGATTAGGCAAATAATGGCTTGCCTAAGCATGGTGTGGTGTGAAAGCTAAAAGTTTATCAGTTTTGCGTTAGAGAAAACTTGCATGGTTGCATGGTCATGGAAGATGGATAATCTGGGTTTCCTAAAGTTCTAAGGATGTTTCTATTGGCTGAGGAAATCCAAAGGAAACCTAAAGGAACCCTTAAAACCCTAGATAGATGATATCCTTAAGGATTCAAGATTGCCTACACTTAGAGAAGGATTTTCCTGCTTAGTGCGACCCAATCTTGAGTCCTCTCTCTTTTCTCTCGTTGTTCTCTTATGTCTATCTTATATTGAGTTGATCATTCCTTTTTTTTATATATAGAGGGATGATTGTTGGGGGACTTTTTGGTTGAGGTGGACTTGGGCTTTGAGAACGTCCTCTTGTCTCCCTTGGTGAGGATTCGCAAAAAGTCCCGGGATATCTCGAAAGAGATAACTTATCTTAGGAAATACCTGGTAACATCAATGCCTCAAAGATAGTGTGAAAGATCAAGATAATGACTTGCTCAAGTGAAGCGTGGTGTGAAAGCCAGAAGATTATGAGTTTACATAAGAGAGAAGGGATTTGCATGGTTGTATGGCATTCTTTTTTGGATAATCTGGGCTTTCCTAGGGTGATAGTAAGGTTTCTCATGGCTGTGATGTTTGATGCAAAGCTATGGAAATTGCTAAGGTTGCATGAATGGTAATGCTTGAGGCTTGGAGTGTGCTTCTACGCTAACTGGAACTCTCTGGGCTTATTTCCTGGGTGGTTCTCTCTTCATGTGTTTCTTATCTATCTCTCTTTGTCACTCTAATCTCATCTGCATTCTTCCAATCCCTCTTTCTGTAATGGCTTCCCCTTTCTTTATGTAAGTGAAAGGTTTTTCTTTAGGCTTCAAGGGAATCTCCCTTTATGGCTTAGTCTTCCCCTTTTTTCTCCCTAGCTATCCTATTATTCCTCTTTTAGTGTAAAGTAGTTGCACTGTTGAAACATGCAGTTTGTTTCATCCTGAGATGTGGTTTTCCCAAGGCGGCCTTCCGCAGGCGCTACTTCTGGTAACGCACCGTATGGCTTTCACACGTTGGTTATATGTGCAGGTTGGGAAGGGAAAGTCAGCATTTCATTGACTTGTTAGGCTTAACATGCATTTAATGCAAGAATCTAGTTTAGTCATAACTAAGGGAGTTTGCTTGCTAGGGAAAAGAGTAAACTAGGCTAATTTTCTATTAATGATGCCTACGTGAAATGAAAAGGGTATGGGCTTAGATCTTTGGGCCCCCAAGTAGCCCAAAGCCTTCCATGACCCCGATTCCACGAAGGCCCGATAACCTTCCGTAAACATCCACACCATAATCCACTTGACAAGCCTAGAATATGTGACTTGGGCTTAGCGTGGATAGTGGCTAAAGAAGCATGGTGTGATGAATAGGCATGAGCATGGCGTGAATATCTAGCTTAATTACTGTAGTATGGCATGTTGGTAAATACATTCCTCGTCGATCCCACGCCTTGGCATATGTTTGGGCTTGAATGTAGGCTTTGCATGACAATTAGGCCTTGAAACTTGGTTGGCTTGGTGTGTGACATTTTAAGCCCCAACATTAGCCTCCTTGATTATTTGGGCTATAAGACACCTTGAATGGCTGAATAATTAACCCAGACCCAAGTGATTCCTTCTTGAATGTGGGCTTCCTGATGGGACTTCCTCTTCCCGTGTGGGAGCAGATAAATCCATGCCATTGTGCTCCCTTGCTTCCTGTGCACGTCCAATCATATGAAGAAACTTTGGGTATTTTCCCGCATCCACTTGGTAACCGTTACAAACTTATCGTTTCCCTTGGACAAGTATTTAATTTGTCCTTGTTTTTCCTTCTTCTTTAACTCGCTTTCCTTCTTCAAATTGGTTTTCTCTCCAAATTCCTCTTTGCTTTCTGCGCTGGGTTGTGCCATCATGTTCGTGCTTCCCGTGCTCTATGACAAGGCTTTCTTCAGGTAAAGAAATTCTTCCCTTGACTTCTTTTTGAATTCTTCTTCTTCTTTTGCCTTTCTTGTCTGCCCTAGTGATGAAATTAGGCATGCATCTTCTTTCTGTGATTATGCATTCCAAAGATTTTGGGGTTTCAGAATGGACACACAAAGGGTGCGGGTCTTTCCTTCGGGAAACCAAACTCAACTCCTTGCATAGCCATACTACTTCGAAATCTTGTGTGTTTGCCTCATGTGATTTCCTTCTTGCTATTCATGTATATTGTGCAATTATCATCGAGCTTAGCTTGTTTCCGCATTGATACGTGCTTGACCGAGATTAATCGATTAATTGCATCGATCTGCTTAGCATGATTAGCTTGGTTGCATATAGCCCTTTTTTGTTTAGGTACACATATAACACATTTTCTCTGGCTAGATCTGTTAGGGCTTTGATAGCATGGCATGTAGGAAAAGACGCATATATTTTGCGTGATAGCATGTAAGGACAATAATCCCATGTTTAAGTCTTAGACTTTTGCATGAAAGGCTTTGAATTTTACGCACGTACCTCTTTTGCTTTCTTTGGGCACGTTTGCTTGCTTTCCCAGGATACGCTTGTCGCGTTTCGCCTTGTATGTTGGCATGTTTCTTCTTGCATGTTGCATTGGCTTGTAATATCTATGGGTTGACACATGTTTTCCATAGGTGCATCATGCCTGTGGAATCGCCAAAGTGTCTAACTACAGTGGATGAGTCATTCACTACTGCGAACCGTCTTCAACGAGGCAGGCCATAGCCTCATCTTGGTTCTTAGAACAAGGCTTTCAAAAAGGAGGAGCCCTCCTTAGACTTTGTCCCACCTATGGATCCCAGACGCATTTTTCGGTGCTCCATTGAGAAATGGTTGTTTTCCTACTTCGTTGGTGTTTGCCTTTGCAAGAATTTGGGATTGTCAGCCTTCTTTTTAAATATTTGAATTTTGCTTAAGCTTGCATGTGCATGTAGAAGGTGGCTAAACTTTGCCTAGCATGTTTTCTTCATGTTTTGGTATGTGTGCATGTATAAACATGTTGGCTTGTTGGAGTTCCATCCTGGAAAGCTTCTGTGGGATGTGATGCTTTGTGTCTCCACTTGTCGATTTGTTCCCTTACTTGTGTATATTTTTGTGCTTTCTTTGTAAGTAAATGTTGGTGTTGCAGAGGCTACAGAAGGTGTTCAAGCCCCCAATGGCGTTCTTCCCGAACTTACAGCTTTTCCTGAGAAGGTTACGAAGGATAGCAATGTCCAGCCATTAAAAGCTGTACCTTCTCCAGAGATTATTTCCCTTGAGGAGTAGGTTTCAGTTGAAGAGTAAGCATTATGGCATAAGGCTCTCAGGAAGCTCAAGCATAGTATAGCCAATGAAGCCAGGGTAAATTTAATTGAGGAACTGATCCCTTCAGGCGAAGCTTTCTCTTCCTGGGTTGACTTCAGGAGAATAAAGGTTTACCTCAGGCTGGCTAGAATGCTAGGTAGGTTCTTTGAGCGTGTCGATGATGCAAATGTGAACTTGATAAGTTTATCTCATTTTATGGGCAAAATGATTTTTGAGGAGCGTGGCACCTTGCTTTGTGGCATGTAGTATACTTCCTCATTGGAACTCACAAAGCACAGGCTGCTATATTGGTCAGATATGATTAGCAATATGGCAGCTTTGGGTGTGCCAATGGGTTCCCTAGTCGAGAAGCTGGGAGAATTGCATGATACCATGTTTAGGCTTCAACTTGAAAAAGAGAAGGGTGTCTTAGATTAATTCATCAAAGTCAACAAATTGATACGTGCTCTCAAAATGTGGCGTAAGGAACTAGAGGCTGAGATGCTCAAGTTGAAGAAATTGGTCCGGGGGAGCTCCAAGGAAATAACAGCTTGTTTTCAACTGGCAGTTGATCAATTGCATGCGTCAACCTCTGACAGTTTATTCGAAATGTAATGCCCTGAGCTTAACTCTTCACCTTCTTACGACTGCGCACTTTGCATGACTATTTGCATTTTTCTAACCCTCGGCTTCTTTTTCTTGGCAGAGAATGAACCTCGAGATGTTGCAATAGCGAGCTATGAAGACATTTGCTTTCCTCACCCTGCCTTTACTTTATGTTGTAATTTGCTTTTGGAGAACTAGCTTATTGTTTTTTGAACAATGGTCGTAGGGCCGCCTTACTTTGCATTTTGCTTATTTGTTTTTGGCTTCGGTTGCTAACATTGAACTTTGCATAATGCTTGCAATGTATTTAATCTTGCAATGACATTGGCTTTCTCTTACTTCGAGTGCATGAGAATTTGCTAGATGAAATTTTGTTTAGGCTTTGAGACATAGGCTTGCTTTCTTGGGGGAAATAGCTAATCTTACTGCTTTGCACTTTCTCAGTGAGTTTCCCTGAGGAAAGATGGAAAAGATATCGTAGCTTCCGTAAGGAGGCAAATCATGTCAGGAAAGCTTGACTTGCTTAGCATTGATTGGCTTGCTAGTTTTAAAAGCTTTTCCTTGCTTGGCTTGATTTTCCATTGATAGGCTTTGACATGTTGGATGAGTATAAGTATAGCTTTGAAAAAACTTTATTTGCTTGACTCAATGGTTTTACATGGCATGTTAGCTTGGCATGTTGCATGAGCATTGAACCATTGAGTAGCTTACGTGACATTGATAGGCTTTGCATGTTGCATAAGTATAGCTTTGAAAAAGCTTTATTTGCTTGACTCAATGGTTTTGCATGGCGTGTTGGCTTGGCATATTACGTGAGCATTAAACCATTAAGCAGCTTACATGGCATTGATAGGCTTGGCATGTTGCATAAGCATAGCTTTGAAAAAGCTTTATTTGCTTGACTCAATGGTTTTTCATGGTGTGTTGGCTTAGCATGTTGCATGAGCATTGAACCATTGAGCAACTTACATCGCATTGATAGGATTGGCATGTTGCATAAGTATAGCTTTGAAAAAGCTTTATTTGCTTGACTCAATGGTTTTGCATGGCGTGTTGTCTTGGCATGTGCATTGAACCATTGAGCAGCTTGCATGGCATTGATAGGCTTGGCATGTTGCATAAGTATATCTTTAGCATGATTTGCCCTTTAGGGCAGCTTGCTTGGTGTAGGCTTTCCTTATAGCCTTGGCATGATTACTGCTATAGCTTGTTTAAAAGAAATCCTTCTAGTCACTCTTGCCAATGTAAAGAAATGAATATCCCAACGATTTTGACAAAATGCTCATTCATTTCATTAAAATTTGGGGTACATCAATCATTGCATGGCTTTACAAGGCTTCATAGAGTAAGCAAAATGATCATTGCATAGAATGAGCTTATTCCTCTAAAATAAGCATGAGCATTTTAGCAGTAATATAGCTTTAGCCATTTTACATTGACAAGTTCTGATAACATACCTTCCTTGACCGAAGTCAAGTAGTAGTAACTGCTTCGGTAGGCTTCCTTGACCACAAAAGGTCATTTCCAATATGGGGTAAACTTCAAAGGTTTGGAGATCTGCCTCCTTATGTGCTCAGCTACCCTGAGGACAAGATCTCTTTCCTTGAAGTTGCGTGGCTTTACTGTTTGGTTGTAGGCTTTGGTAACCTGTTGGTGGTATAGGGTCATTTTCCTAGCTGTTTATGCCTTTTTTTACTCGAGTAACTCAAGGTTTTTCCACCTCTAGCTTGTGCATGCTGCATCATCCCATTCCACGTCATTGAATACTAAAACTCTTGTCATGGGCATCATCATTTCCACAGGGGAAATAGCTTCGGATCCATACACCAAAGAGTACGAAGAGAAACCTATAGCGTTCCTTAGAGATGTACGATAAGCCCATAGGACATCTGGAAGATGTGTGCTCCAGCCCCCAAAGTGGCTATGTACTATCTTACTTAGGATTCTCAACAGTGCCTTGTTTGTGGCTTCAAATTGACCGTTTCCCTGGGGATAGTACAACGTGGAGTGACGATGCTTGATCCCGTAACCATTAAGTATGGCACTTACTAGTTTGTTCACAAAAAAAATGAGCCACTATCGCTCACTATTTTGTAAGGTATCCTAAATTGGCAAACAATGCATTCCTTGATGAAATTGGATACTTATGCTCTCGTTGCGTTCCGGAGAATGATTGCTTCTACCCATTTTGTGAAGTACTCATTGGCTACTAGGATCCATATGTGGCCTTCTGAAGCTGGATTGATTGTTCCTATCAAATCAAGCCCCTAAGTATGGAAAGGCCATGGAGTGCGCATGTCTTGCAGTAACCTGGCATGGATGGCATTGCTGGACCATGTTATGCCTATTCCCTCATGGTTGGCTAATAGTATCCTAGGTTTAATGGCTGTTTATGTAGTTTCTTCCTTCCATGGTGCTCATCGAATTCTCCAGCATATACCTGTTGCATTACTTGTGATGACTCGGATAGCCCAAGGCATCTCAATGGTTCCTCATTGAATCCCTTCCAGTATAGAGTTGCCCCATCCAGGAAGTACCTCCTGGTTATCCCTTTTAGCTTATGTGTGTCATTGACATTGCTTGGTTGTGTAGTAAAAGTTTTCAAATGGCATGCGGAAAGCCGTCTTCTCAATATCTTTAGCAAACATCTTGATTTGATTATACCCACTGAAGGCATCCATGAGTGACATCAGGCCTTGCCCTGAGGTTGAATCGATCATGATGTCTATGTTGGGCAGTGGAAACTCGTCCTTCGGGCATACTGCATTGAGATCTCAGTAGTAGATGCATATTCAGATTTGGATAACGTTCTTCTTTTTCACTAAGACGATGTTAACCAGCCAAAGACGATGCATGATAAGCTTGATAAATCCGACCGCCAGGAGCTTTTCTACCTCAACATTGATTTTAGCCTTTATTTCTGGATGGAAATTCCTCATTTGTTGTATGACAGGCTTGATCCCAGGGTGTGTATTTAGCATGTGGCACAATAAATTCAGATCAAAGCCAGGTATCTCTTCATAGCCCCAAGCAAAAATATCCTTGAGCTCCTTCAACAAGCTGCCTAGTTTTTTTTTTTTTTTTTTCCTCAATAGCTAAGTAAACATTAATAGAAATTATTTTTTGCACAAAAAGATCATCACTTAGGTTTACCTCTTCAAGATTTTTCGCCACTGCAGTGGATCCATCTTGCATGCATTTTGGCACAAGCATGATTTTTTACAAGGATTCATCTTCGGTAACAGTTGTAGGCATATGTCTTCAGTTTCCTTGGGAACTTTACTTGCTTAGCATGCAACGCTTTCTTACTTGGGGCTTTCCCACACAATTTGCTCAGGCCCCCCATCACGTCATAAGCGGTAGACGACGCGACCTTCAGGAAGCACGACCCTTGAGCATTGAGGTAGAGTGAACGCAAGGACATTGGCCTCTGGATGTATGCTTTTTTTCTTTTCCCACAACAGCTAAGAATTCTTGGCCACTGAGATCTTGAACTTCTTCCCAATAGGGTAAAGGTATCCCTGAGGCCTGTGATATCCCACTTCCGGCACTTGAGAAATCATTCTAGAACTCGACATTGAAATAATGAACCTCGTCTAGGTTGAATGGCATCTGGTTTCTTAGGATGCGAATAGGCCTTAGACCAATCATTCCCTTAACGCATTGGTGGTAGGTGGAGGCCACGAGTATGTGCTTGTTTATCCATGGCCTTCTAAGCAGAGCTTGGTAAGCCACATTGATGTCCATCACATAAAGCTTAGCAAAGGACCTAATAGGGCCGATTTTCAAGTCAATCTCAATGCATCCAATAGTTTCTTCACTGATGTTTCCAAACCCATTGATAGAGATTTAAGACCTTATCACCTTCAACGTTGGGACACCTGCTACAGTGAGCACTGCCAAGGGCAGAATGTTGACGAAAGAACCAGTGTCAACCAAGGCTCACCTGATGAATACGTCATCAATTTATCTTTCCAGGTACAGTGGCCTTGAGTGGTCAAGGAAAACCACTTCCATGTCTTCGTCAATGAAGATGATGGCGTTGTTGTTCTCAAGGAAGGCCCACTGCGGTTGGGCAGCATAACATTGAGGGCCATAGTCCTCAGAAAAATGCATGAGAGCTTCAGTAGCAGTAATACTTGCTTCCAGGCCATATTCAAGCTAGTCGAAGAAAGATTTGAACTTCAGGTTTTCCTGGAGAACCTGTAATGTAGTAGGCCCTTGCCTTTGGGAAAGGTAACGCTTAACTATGTCAGTTTCTATGTCAGGAAGGTTGTACAAAGTTATAGCTGTCATTTCCTGGTAGAACAATTACTCTTCCAAGGTTCATTTGTCATATTCTTGCGGCATATCGATTGTGAAGGTTTCATCACTTAGTTTTCGGGCAAAATCTATGAGATTTGCATCATCATTTCCCTATCCCTTAAAGTATATGCGGCTCAAAGTATTTGCACCTATAAGCCTTCTCTATGTTCCTGGAAGATTCCTAAATGGCTTCCGGTGGCTTAGGGTTGTTGATCCACAGGTGGTAGGCATCGTCATCTCCGGATCATGTGATGATAGATGTTATCTACTTCCCTCGGCGTTTTAGCAGAGGGTCAATGTCTATGGCTTGCGTTCCTTCACGAATCTAGCGTTCCTTTACAAATTTTTGCATGGAGATTTTTTTCTTAAAGTTTGGCATATAGTAGAGAGATGTGCCAAATACTGATGGTAGTAACAGTACCTGGCCGGGGCAGCTTGATGGCCCCATCTGTGAGCATGGTATCAAGGATGGTTTGGAATTCCTTATTGTTGCACAGTAGTGGAAGATAGGTTTCCCTATCCCTCTCTCTCTCTTTCCTTCATTTTTTGTAGGTTGTAGTCAGATCTGTCATCCACTACTAAGGCATTATGAGTTTCCTTTTTGTCATTCTTCCAGGATTTCCCCATGGAATGCTTAACTGACAAGTTGGTTTTCCTCATTGCTTCCAAAAGCCTCGAGAACTAGCTGATGCCGATGTTCTCTAAGTACACCTTGTAGTCAGCTACAATGTTGCTGATACAGATCTTCACAAAAGCTTTCTCATTTTTCTCGTCATAGCAGTCAAGGACAAAGTCGTAGAAACGTTTAACCAAAGTCACCAGATCTTCCCCATGCTTTTGATGCGTATTGTTAAGCTAAGTTGTCGTGACTTTTTCCTCATGTTAGAAGTACTTTTTACAGAACTTGTCTGCCAGCTCTACCAAGATTCGAGTGGAACCTGGTGTGAGGGTAGTGTACCAAGTATATGCACGGTCAGTTAGACTGTTCGAGAACTCTCTGAGATGAGGGTTGCAGTCACCGACATGAGGACCGAAAACATTAATGAAATGACTTATATGTTCATTAGGGGCTACCTTCCTCTTATTAAAGAGAACAAGGTTGAGAGTTTTGTATCCCTTAGGATATAGCATGTGGAGAACGCTAGTTGGATATGGCGGCTCAAGAACATATTTACAGTCCTCTGAACTCCTATACAGCGTTTTTTGGAGTATGGCTATGACGTTTTCCTAAGTAACAAAGGATGGTTTCTTCTCAAGACCCCTACCAACAGCAGCAACTGATTCTTCCTAAGAATCCTTTTCCTTGGGCGTGCAGTCCTTATCACTGGCTTTCTCACTTAGCTTTAGGATTAAGTTTTTCAATTCCTTCAGAGATGCAACAATTTCTTTTTGGGCTTCACCCAATGCATGAATGATTACGATGATGTTTAGCATGTCATATTCATCCAGGTTTTCTTGGCTCTTATGGCGTTGTCATTCACGTTAAGACTTGTCGAGCCCAGAAGTAGCCTCGCCTTCATTGAAGGCGTTACTACTCCTGGTAGTGTTCCTTATGGATCCTGGAGCAATTGAATCAAGATCACTACCTGTCCCGAGCAGAGTCACCAATTTATGTTGGGGGACTTTAAGAACGTCCTTTTGTCTCCCTCGGTGCAGATTCGCAACAAGTCCCGAGATATCTCGAAAGAGATAGCTTGTCTTAGGAAATACCCTAATAACATCAACGGCTCAAAGATAGCTTGGAAGATCAAGATAATGACTTGCTCAAGTGAAGCATGGTGTGAAAGATAGAAGATTATAAGTTTACATGAGAGAGAAGAGATTTGCATGGTTATATGACATTCTTTGCTAGATAATATGCGCTTTCCTAGGGTGATAGTAAGGTTTCTAATGGCTGGGATGTTTGATGCAAAGTTATGGAAATTGCTAAGGTTGCATGAATGATGATGCTTGAGGCTTGGAGTGTGCTTCTAGGCTAACTGGAACTCTCTGGGCTTATTTCCTGGGTCGTTCTCTCTTTCTGCATTTCTTCTCTGTCTCTCTGTGTTACTCTAATCTCATCTGCGTTTTTCCAATCTCTCTTTCTATAATAGTTTCCTTTTTTTTTTTTTTTTTGTAAGTGAAAGGTTCTTCTCTAAGCTTCAAGGGAATCTCCCTTTGTGGCTTGGTATTCCCATCTTTTGTCCCAAGCTATCTTATTATTCCCCTTTTGGTGTAAGGTAGTTACACTGTTGAAACCTGCAGTTTGCTTCTTCCCGAGACGTGACTTTCCCAGGGTGACCTTTTACAGGCGCTACTTCTAGTGCCACGCCTCATGGCTTTCACACATTAGTTATCTATATAGGGTAAGAAGGTAAAGTCAGCATTAAATGCTTGACTTGTTGGGCTTAACATGCATTTAATGCAAGAATCTAGTTTAGTCCTAACTAAAGGAGTTGGCTTGCTAGGGAAAGGGGTAAACTAGGCTAATTCTTTCTCATTGACGCCTCTGTGAAATGCAAAAGGTATGGGCTTGGATCTTTGGGCCCCCAAGCAACCCAAAGTCTTCCATAACCCTGATTCCACATAGGCCTAATAACCTTCCATAACTATCCACACCATAATCCACTCGACAAGCCTCGAATATGTGACTTAGGCTTAGCATGGATAGTGATAAGGCAGCATGGTGTGATGAATAGGCATGAGCATGGCGTGAATATCCAACTATAATCACCATGGCATGGCACATTCTTCGTTGATCTTTGAAACTTGGTTGGATTAGTGTGTGACATTTTTGAGCCCTAACAGAGGGTATCTTTCCTAGGTTTCCTTAGGGAATTCTTTTGTTTCTCTACTTCCTTTCATTTTGGCAAAGTCTTCCTCTCTATTTCCCCCTCGCAGCTATGACTTTCCTTTTTAGTGAACCATTGATGAACTCTTTTTGCTTCTCTAAAGACTGCATCGCGCACTCTGGTCAGAGAGTTCTATTCCTTGGTCAACTTTCTATAGATGCTACTTCTATCAACGCGCCTTCTTGTTGTCCATCATTGTTCTTCTGCATGAGCTGTGTGAGACCATGATTTTCTAGACCCAAGACATATGGCACCAAAGGTGCCTAGGAAAACCGGAATGCCTATAGCATGTGATGTTTAGGCAAACAAGCTAAGAAGCCTTAGTCAGATCGAACCGACCCTAGTCAGATCGAACTAGCCTTAGTTAGATTGGCCTAGCTTTAATTAGATGAAGTCAACATACCAAGCAAAGTCAGACAGACTAGGCTTAAGCTCATTGAAGATATTATTTGTCTCCCAAGTAAAGAAACCCTAATTGAAGTCAAATTATGATAACTTAGGGATAAGGCAACGTAATCATAATTCTACGAAGATTGAGTATCTCATCCTAGATAATCTCCCGATTTGATGAAGATTACTTTCTCTACAAGAACTCTCAAGATCCCTATGAATACACTAGCATGGTATTTATCATAGGACTTATATCTTTCTCAGACTTATAAACATTATATCTCTCTCCCTTTCTGTTTCTCTCTAAGTCTTATATTTTCTACTACACACATATTCTCATAACCCCTAACAGAGGCCCTTATATTTCCGTCTACGCACAAACAAGTCCATGGAGAACTCATCTCCCAACGCCTCATCATAGGCTATTTATCAAGGATGGCTCACGCCATTCTTTCATAAAACTACACCCATGGTTTGATTCTCCTTCCTGGAGATATGTAGGCAGTCCTTTTCGGATTCAACGACACCCCTTAATCAACCTCATTCTCCCCCTCGTCAATGATCATGGACTACTCCGACTGGATTTTGCATCCATCCGCGGATGTGCGCGAATTTGGTTCCAACAATTGATGTTTTCAGTGAGAGTGAATTCATATTCCCCCGTCCAATCACTCTATCAACATGCGAATGTACTTTGAAAAAAAAAAGTGATCAAATGAAGGAATTTTGAAGTATTTTCAATTGGATTGATTTGTTAGTCTTTCATGATAATTTTATCAAAATTCCATAATTTAATTCCAAACCATTTGATCATGGCAAAGAAAAGAAGGCCTAGCACGTAGCTTTTCCAAATTGACATTTCTGGGAGTTTTAGGTATTTTGAATGTCAAGATGGTATATTTCAAGAAGGTTCTTTCTGAGGATTTGTTGAGGATGTCTTAAGCTTAAAAAAAAAAAAAAAAAAAAAAAAAAGACCTTTTTGGACCAAATCGGGATTGATTTGATGGTAAAAATCATTTCTGTGAGTGACAACAAAAACAAGGACGATGGTCACAACTACTTCATGATGGATTGAAGAATCATGAACCCCAAGTCCATATGATGTGAAGAAGAGTTTTATCGCAAGGCCTGGATATCCCAAAGGAACACAAAAAGGGAGGGTTTCTAATACCTTTATTTATTTTGTTTTAAAATCTTACTATATTTATCATGAAACAAAGAGCTCGACCTAAATATTTATCAGGAGGCTTCTATCTCTCTCTCTCTCTCTCTCTCTCTCTCTCTCTCTCTTTCTGTCTCTCAGTCTCTCAGACCTATAGACATCACATCTATCTCCCTTCGACTTCTGTCTCTAAGTCTTATATTCTCTATTACACACATTCTCATGACACCTAATAGAAGCCCTTATGCCGCTATCTACGTGTAGACACGTCCATGGGGAAGTCATCTCCCAAGGGCCCGTCGTAGGTTATTCGTCAAGGATGATTCATGCCGTTCTTTCGTAGAACTTTACCCATGATTTGATTCTCCTTCCTGAAGATATGTAGGCAGTCTTATTCGTATTCAACCACACCCCCCCCCCCCAATCAATCCCATTCTCCACTTATTGGAGATCATAGGCTAGTCTAACTGGATCTTACCTTCGTCCGCAGATGTGCACGAATTTCATTCTAACAGACTCCAACAATATATTATAAATAGTTGGATATAATATTTTTGCTTATATTATGTACGCATAACTATTTATGTGGTCATAATATATATATATATATATATATATATATATATATATATATATATATTTTAATATTATGTACCCATATTTATAAGTGGCTACAAAAATTTCTTTTGTTAATTTATGTACTTGTATATATTGCCATAAAGTGTATCCATATGCATTTTTGTGCTTTTTTGGGTACATTACTTTATAGGTTATTTATAATCTTTTTTAAAACTATGGGTACATTTGTTGTTTCAAAGTAGATTGTTACATTGTTTTTTTTTTTTTTTTTTATCCATTTATTCAATGAAATTTTTTAAAATTTTATTTTCTATTGTAGCCGTTTTTAGTTTATAAGCCATACAATATGGGATTTTGAATCCCATAACATGTTAAGTAGTTAATTTCAAACATATGGCATACATATTAATAGTAATAATGAAGTCTACAAAGTAAAGGGACTTTGATTAAAAATTGAATACCATTAAGGTTTTAGTCAAATAATATTTTTGTTACATCCCGGCCCGGGTCTCCACCATATCCCGGGCTCAACTACACCGTAACACGATATTGTCCACTATGGGCCCCTACCACACCCTCACGGTTTTGTTTTTGGGAACTCACACGAGAATTTCCCAGTGGGTCACCCATCCTATGATTGCTCTCGCGCGAATTCGTTTGACTTCGGAGTTCCGATGGAACCTGAAGCCAGTGAGCTCCCAAAAGGCCTCGTTCTAGGTAGAGATGAGAATATACATATAAGGCTTATAGGATCCACTTCCCTGAACGATGTGGGATATTACAGTTATTGAATAAGGACCAAATCTAAAGTTTCCCGTATATTTATCTATATATATGTATATGACCCTATACAAAACAGTGACAAACTCAAAAAGGAGTAAAAAAACATTGAATTACAACATTTTTTTTTTGTCCAACCCCATCTATAGTTATTTGTAGATTTTTTTGTTTCTTTCATTTATCTTTCTTCTCTTATTTCTTGTGTGCTACCCTATGGTTCACAACAAATATTTGATAATATGTCTTACTCGACAGGCCTCGACAAAAATTGATAGAACTCAGCAAGTACCCACTACGAGTTCAATAAAATCATCCAATGAAGTTGTTTTGGCCGAAATTTTGACCTCGTTGTTATAAAATTCTGGCTTTGCTACTGATTTAGTTAGACATTAAGTGCTGACGTGGCATAGACTAGCCCCACATTTGAAGCACACATTGACCGTCAATTTCACCATTTAGTATTTTACTCTTTTAATCTTTTTATGAAATTGACGGTTAACGCGAGATGCAATTTATGCCATGTCAACACTTAACATTTAACTAGGCGATGAACTTGATGGAAGGGTTAAACTGGTGCAATTCAAACCACATGGTATATTATGTAGAAATTGAAACTTCGTGTTCGTTTTGCAAATGATCCCCAAACCTTATGGTGTAACGCGGTTAAACCTTCTGTTTTATTAACGTCAAGTTAGTATTAGGCACATTAATATCAGATTCTAGTACCATGATTGGGGAATATTGGTTTTATAATAAATCAGCTTGAAATAGGGCGTTTTAGTACATTTATCAAGATTATGAATTTTTAAACTTTTATGCTTTTTTGTTTGGGGTTGATTACTTTGGGAAGCAAGTTAGTTTGTGGTTAGTTACTTTTGGGATTAGAATGTGAAATAGAGGTTTAAGATTTTAGGATGAGCTCATAAGTGTGATTAATGTGATGATGATAAATTAGAAACTGTAAAATAAAGTAGAAGGGACTCTGAACCAATAATCATAATTCAAATATTAGATTTAACTAATAATCATAAATTATAATCTTACTTTACTTATTTCAAAATATAAAAAATATGAGAAAATGGCAGCCAATAGTACAAGTAATCGAATCAGTATATAATTTAAGTTTAGTTTGAGTGCATATACATGAAAAGTTTTTATTGACCTTAAACCAAAGCTCCCTTTGTTTTATGTATATACTCTTTTTTTTGGTAGACATTCAACGTTTTTCTCGTCATCGGGTCTTCAATTTTTTTCGTCTTTAGTTTTGGTATTCTACTTCAAACTAATTAAAGTTAAATCAAAGTGCATGTGAACTCGGAGAGGAATTCACATTTGCTATAACCATTGTAACTATAAAAACACAAAACAAAATGGGCAAGCTAGTTGGCGTTGAAAATTTCAGCATTATTGTGACAACCAATATCTGGAATCTTCTCAATGTACCATGATCCATAATCAGACAAGAAGCCAAGAGACAAGGAAAATGTTTTCAACAGTAGGGCAGGAACATAGAGGAAAGCAGAGGGTGGCACCAACCTAAAGCAAGCATTGGGAGACACCACTTCCACTAACTCGGTAGCGTTAAGGTTATATGGCTTTCATATGAGCATGTCGGTTGATTGCGTTCTGTATCCGCATGCTCCCTTGTGAGGGTTCCTAAATCTTAATTGCTCCAGGACTTCCAAAGAAAGAGGTGGGCAATCAGCAGAAGTTTGATTGGCTTAAAGAGACACTCGGTAGTTCACACAAGCTAGTATTGGGAGGGCAAAATGAATTCGATGTTTCATGTATACGAATAAATACTTTTAAGAAACTAAGTTACAAGCGGCTTGCATGATTAAATTTAGGTTTGATTATGTACTGATACACAAATTTTGTACATAGAGAAATCTTGAAGTTAGCGTACAAGTGATGAGAAATTATTGAAAACAAGAAATGTATCCGTTCTATTGTAACCAAAACCAAATAATTGAAAATGAGAAAAGGATGCCATCTAATGTAACCTAAACAAATTCATGTTGTCGGCCTTAGAGGCCGAAGAAATATTACTACCAAGGAGTGCAGAGAGAAAAACAGTAAGAAATATCACCAACTCTTCTAGTCACACTCTCAAACTCGTTTATACTAAATACAAACTGCGAAAGCAGGAGTTTGTAGGTAGGCCAAATAAATCGCACTACTATAAAACCAGTCACCTCTGGTATTGAAAAATATAGGTGGTCTCATATGCAAGGTCCCCTCGCTTACTAAAGGTGGTTTGCTGCGTGCAAATGAAGTTTAGTGGCCTAAGACATTTTAAGCACTTGTTCTAAACTTCCAATCCTTCCATGTGAGATACTCTCAGCACTCCTGTTACAGTAAGGTCTTTAGCGCCTAACACTATTGGATTCTTATTGCTAGACGAGAAACTTTGATTAGATGACTATTGGGTCTAGCACATAGACCTTGTAATAATGTGAGTATTTGACCCAAAACCATCTGAAGATGTGTGGAGAGCCCAAGATATTTGAAGCACTTCAGCTAGACTTCCATTCTTCGATGTGTCCATGTGTGTTGTCGTTTGTGCATAACGCGTACACAATTCTTATTGAGTGATATGGGAGCATGTGGCCATTGGTTGAGCCTTAACAAAGAACTCAAAGTAAAAAAAGCAGAATGAATGAACTCAACTTCCATTAACTAACTCAATCAATGGTTACAACATATACATAGAGATTAAAATGAGTGAAACTGATTAACTCATAATTATATCATTAATTAACTAAATAAACCTATAAATGCTTAATACTAGTGACACATCAACTACAGAGAAGCCAATGTGTCATCAATCAATCTATTAGAGTCTACCACATGAATAGCCCTTTTTGTTGAGCGTCCAATCTAAAATTAATTGGCAATAGATGAAGAGACTAAATTTTACTTTGTCAACATCCCATACTTTCCTCACCAGTTCCACTCTTGCCACATTACCATATGGGGGAAGACTCCTTGATCCCTGACTACACTGCTGGATGGAAGATTTGTTGATCCGTGGCCCTATCACCATTAAGATTAAAACGTCTTTGACAAGGAGACTGAAGGAAAAACTTTGTAAAAAAATAGGATTATATAAATATGACATGCTTAGAATTTAATTAAAGGCATAAGCTTAGAGGGCATGAATTAAAAACTAAATTATTTTCTTATTTTCTTTAAGGGCCCAAGGGTTCACGAACGAAGACTTAAAGAAGAAAAGGAGTCTTACCCTTGAAGCATTACTTTTTTAAAGACAACGTTAAGCGCCCAACTGAGGGCCTTCATCCAATACTTTCATATCCATCTATGGATGAAGCAATACTTTTTCTAAGAGAAACATGTCTAGTTAGTGGTTAGTGTGGGTTGATGATTTGGGTTGTGGAATAGTTGCCCCATTCCAAATGTTCTTTGCCTTTTGGGCCTTTGCATGGTGTTTTGCTTTTGTTTTCTTTGACATTGGCAATAACCAAAGCTTTGGTGCAATTGTCCATTTAAACCAGCTTCCAAAAATAAAAAAACTTTAATGTATTGTAAATGTGGTTGTAAATACGGATATAAATGTGAATGGCCAACTATAATGCTGTTGGATTTATCCATGTGAAAACACCAAACCATGCGTGGTGTAAACACCAAAGGATAAATGACGTAAACAGCAGAGGATGAGTTGTGTAAACACCAAAGGATGAGTGGTGAAAACACTAACAAAGTGGTGGATAATTTACCTACAAATCACTAGACAAAGTCATTTTGTTTGTACTTCACACCATTTGCTATAAAAAAAAAGTGTAGAGAGCTCATTTGTAAATACACCATGAATTCTTATGTATCTATATGTGCGAGCAAGAAGGCTATCCCAAAGCTAGAGAGAAGAGAGAAAAATAGTGAGAGTTACCTTTATACTCTTATTGTTTCAGATAATAAAAGAAACTATTGATGCTGTCCTGTGGACGTAAGAACACTTGCCGAACCTCGTAAACATTGTGTCTTATTTACTTTATATGCCACCACATATATCATCTATTTCACACCACATTATCAGCACAACAAGGTCTCTTGTCAGTAAAAAGCATAACGCCATGAATCTGGTTAAACACTATTTACCTCTCAACTTTATATATTGGAATCTCATAAATAAGAAATTTCTTTTATTTCATCCTCATACGTTTGAAAGACTATTTTTTCTTCAAGCAAGTATATATCTTATCATATGAATATATATGATTATTGGCAGAAGCAAAAAAAAAAAAAAAAAGTATAGAATTCAAATCCGTAGAAAATTCGACAATCATGTTATGAGCATTGAAACTTCAACTTCATGTGCTTAAACAAAAACTTTTCCTCCTTAAAGTTGTTCCCTATCTTCTCTCTCATAAGATATCAAAATCCTACAAAGATCCAACAATTAATTCATTCCAGATCTTCAAAATACTATTATAGACTCAAAAGCTGCAGAAAAACTAACAACCATGTTAGCAACTTTTAAACCACAATTTCCTGACCTCTGATGGAAACGCTTCCTTCATTGAAATTGTTCATTATCCTTTCATCCATACCATAATATTATATGGGTCAGATCTAGTGGTTTGATCTTCCCATAATTATCAAACACTACTCTTGACTCCAAAACTTGATGGAACTATTACTGCTACCTTATGAGCAACTAATAAGATCTTACAGAGATTATGGCTCTGTACATGACCATGGTTAGAAAGGAGAAAGGAAGTATAATAATTTAATATTTACTTTTTCCTTGTATCGTTAATTTTTTTACTAATATGATTGGTGCGGTAAAATCGATCATCCTATATTTATATATATATCAATGGTGCGGATTCATCGCCCATCCTATATATGTATATATATATAGGGAATTGTTATTAGCACTCCAAAAATCTCATTCTACACTCCTCACAAGTGTATTTTTCTTTCTAATTATAGAAAGTTTGGAGTGCAAAATGAGATTTTTGGAGTGCCAATAACAATTACTTATATATATATATATATATATATATATGAATGGTGCGGCACTGTTGCCCTTTTCATAATAACAGTCATTATCTTTATATTTTGAAATTTATGCGGATGGTGCTGGATTAAAGTTGTTGTCCCAGGCTTTATGTACTTAAAGCAATTTATTTACGTGAGTGGAACTATTGCCATTTTTCTTTAAGTTTTGATATTTATGTGAAACGATGCTCAATTAAAGCCCTTCTCACAAGCTTTATATACTTAAAGCAATTTATTTATGTGTGGGTGGAATTATCGCCCTTTGCTTTAAGCTTTGATAATTATGTGAAATAGTGCTAAACTAAAATAGTTCTCATGAACATTTTTTTACTTAAAGCAATTTATATACAGTGGGTGGAATTATAGCCCTTTGCAACGACTTAATTATTGTACCACATTTTGTTATGATGAGTATATAAACCAGAGTTTCAAGCATGTATAAAACCAAAAGGGAGAGAACTTTTTTATACATACACATCCATGCACATGAAATTACAGCTACAATAATAAAAATAAAGGAGCCTTCACAAAGTTAATCATGTAAGCCCCAGTACTTGGTAGAACTCTAGTAAGGGGAAGCACCAGGTGCCTTCGGAATCTATCCATGAACCTTTGGTGATCATTTTGAGTCCAACTTTTAGATTCGTACAACTGGTTAAGCTTTCCTCTCATGTTCGTCGAGTAATTACTTGCAAGCATGTACAACTCAATATTGTCGTGTTGGAGTCCTCCAATGTCTTATTTAAGACTTACCACCCCAGTAATCAATGATTCAACTTGGTGAGTTTGAGCAAGTAGACGTTGGCCTATGTTGGATACAGAACTCACTGAACACTGAAAGTTAAATAGTCTTGAACAACCAATTCATCAGGCATTCTTAACAATAACCTTTATCTGGTTGGGATTGAAAAGGTTGCTAGCCATTACTATGGCAGTTATATCATTATTCATCATAGAATCTCCAACCATAAGAGGACCGTTAAAGGATAAGAAGTATAGATGTTGTCTTGAAGAGGCATGTGTGCATCTTCCACAACATTCAAATCAAAACAGTAGTTGGATGGGCAAGCCATTTTAAAAAGAAATGATGAAAGAAAAAGAAGTCAGAAAATTGAAATCTCATAAAAAGAACATAGTCAACTTCCACAGGCGGACAACTTTCCGAGCGTATATTTTGGGTACAATTGATGCCTTTATAAAAAGAGAGGCAACATGCCCATTTGCTCAAAAATCTAAAGGGCTCCCCTCCTGAATTTCAGAAATATGGATTTTCCTAAATAAAGTATCTTGGCATTTCTTAGACGCAATCTTAGCTTTTAGGATATCACGAGCAACTCTATCAAAATCTCTAACAAGTTGAAATCCCTAAATTTTACTGTGTGAACCACACCACTATTGCCAACAAGTGTGGATGGCATTGTCCCAACGGCACCACCATCTGATACTAGGAAATACTTATATATTTCAATCTCCATCCTCCATGGCATGGCAGACCTCCAAAAATGCCTACCTCCTTTACATTGCCGAGAATATGTTTTCAACCAAGCCTTGCGAAGTATTCAACCTTCCTTTTTTTTTTTCTTTCTTTCTTTTTTTCTTTTTTTTTTTTTTTCTGAGAATACCTCTTCAACCAAGTCCCTCAAAATGCCCAACTCATTTCCTCAACAAGAAATGATTTTTGATCAAGATGATTTACCTCAACATCAAATCATTCTACTTTTTTTTCTTCAAGAGCAAAAGTATCACATGTAATGCTTCTTCCCCTATCTTTTCCTTTACCTTTGCTCTTGCCTACTAGATAAAGAAAGGAAAGCAACCAGTCAGAACCTGAAATCGAATTTTATGGTCCAAAACTAATTGCCTGAAAACCTTGCCTAATTCCTTATCTTGCTTTGCTTTCAAGTAATCATCTTCAATTATTGTTGGCACCGAGTTTTATCATCAATAACTCAGAACAGTTGATATGATGATTGGTTATTTCCACTGAAGCTATTAAGCATGGATGAGTCACCAAAAAGTGATGCTTTGAATGACCATTCAAAGGAAAAGGTTGTGCACCACTTATATTGTGCAGGAGGTTGAAGCAAAAGGATCAACGATGAACCCACAGAAGTTCAAAGAGAGAAAATAAGTAGCTGCCTAAATGAACGAAAGACTAAAGTTCAATGATGGGAATCATACTCATAGCCCCAAGTAAAGGGTACATTCACATTCACATAACCATCTAACTTGTATCGATGGTCAGGGACACTAAGTAGAAAACACTTGATGCAACAGAATCTCAGCAAACTTTACCTGAGTCTACGAACAAAGGATAAGAACGACTTCAACTATTAGTTTATCTCACCTGTTTATATCAAGGGTGGGTTCGGTTTCATTCAGTTCGGTTTTTTGCCAAAACCGAAACCGAACAGATTGAATTTTGTTTTGGTTTTATTCGGTTTTTTTTTTTTTTTTTTTTAATAAAACTTGATAATTTTATAATATGGAATTTATAAAAGAGGCTTGCATTGGTAGACTAATAATAAGAAAATGGGGGAAGTGGGAAAGTGCGAAGGTAGTTGTACATATACAAGACCATACAAACCAATCCTATGCTATCAACAACCTCAATTGCAAAGAAAAGTGATAACCATATCTATTCAAAAAGCAAATAAATCAAGAATCCCTTCTAAGTTCCAAGGCCTTCCAAAACTTTCCTCTATAACCAATGAAATATCCTCCCCAATTGAGCCAAGTATGCTCTTTGGAAAAGCCCTAGGCTTAGTTTCAAACTTGGCAACAAAGTTTCACAAAAATGGGCATACATTCATAAAGTGTAAAGGGATTCTGTTCAGTTTGGTTTCCGAACCTCCAAAATCGAAACCGAACCATTATTGGTTCGGTTTTTTCTTTTTTTTAGTTTTCGATTTTTCGGTTTTTCAATTTCAGTTCGGTGTTCAGTCCCTTTTTTTTGGATTTTTCGATATTTTGAACCCACCCGTAGTTTATATCATTCATGGACTTGGCACTACTAAAATGATACAACCCCTACCTTAAACTAAAGGTATTTTATTCTCGAACTATTTGAAATGACCAAAACACCTATAGTTGTGTGTCTTGAATAAATTTTGAGCTTTGACCTAAATTTCAATTCACATACTTTCTTAGTTTCTTTAATTAGTTTTTTTTTACTCACAAATGTGTGGGGAGATGGAAACAAATTTAGATTTACGAGATTCGAGTTATAATTTTATGTCATGAAGGGCAAAATGGTAATTTTAAGTCGGATTTACCCCACTACGGCTCTCTCTTCTTCCTTACTTCTTGCAACTCTCTCTCTCAAACTAACTCTCAAACTCTCTCTTTCACTTTTTCTGTGCACCGAAGCCAACTGTAAGACCATGATTTACCTTAGGGGGGCGTTTGTTACACCTCCTTAAGTGGGACAGGCTTGGATTGGCTTAAGTAGAATTATAATCCTACGTTTGGTAAGGGCCTGGACTAAAGTAAATGAGACTCGCCTCGACTAGGAGGCGGTCTTCGCTTCGCTAAACCTCGTTAACGAGTCCCGAGCTTTTGCTAGGTATTAAGCGGGACTAAAATGAAGGCGAGGCCGACAGCAAGACTCGAGCTTCCCCTTGCTAAATCCCGACTTCCATTCCCTGGGCTTTCCATTCTTTCTTCTACGGCACTGTCATCGTGGCCATGCAGTCGGCGACGCTTGCTCTTCCGTGGCCCAAGCCAGGGGGACAACTGCAGCTCACCACCGCGCGGACACACCCACCGCCTAATCTTAAACTCCAACCACCAAAATTGAAAGAAAGAAAAATTTATTAACTGCTGCCCATATCGCACGGATGAACGAAGTTCTAATAGATTGGCATAAAGTTCTCACTTCGAATCTGGCTAATTGAATAGAGAAATATAACATCTTTCGTTGCTTGTTTGCTATTGAATTCATGAAATGATTGACAGCGCAGTAACAGAGTTACGAAACATTGTTGTAGACTTGCAATGGCAATCCTTTGCTCCAGTCATCTCTGCAAACAATTTTGGGGATGAAGAGAGATATAGAGACAGAGAAGGAGAAGGAGGGTGATAAGGAGGGATTGGGACAGAGCCAATAAGGAGAAGTGAGAAGTTTCCGGAGAGACTAGAGTTTTTAAGAAAAGAAAAAAAGAAAAATGTAAAATCAATAATAAAAAATATATTATAATATGTATTAAATAATATAATAGCATAGTTTGTTAATTACCCTGCTTCTTAGTCCGACATTGCACCAAACGCTTCACTAAGTTAGTCCAACTTAGTCTAGTCTAAACCAATCCAATTTAGTCCCTGCACTTAGTCCAGTCCGAGACAGTCCGATGCAACAAACGCCCCCTAGAAGTCTAGTTATGGGCTCACTAGCTTTAAGCAGAGTTGTATCAAACGAAAACGGTGCCACCATCAATCTACTATGGGGCACTAGGCGGAGTCCTGGTGACTTTGTTGAATAACCATGCTTGTTTTGCAAAGACACGTAATCTTATCTGGATATAGACACAACCAGATCCTATAAGTCTTGGAGTTCCTACAGTCTAGAAACTGGCGTGCGCCACAAGTAATCACAACTCCTAATCAGATACAATTTCTACTTCTAGATATCTTCCAGGATTCTCCCAACTTAGAACGAGGATTCTATGTTGGAGATATGCCCTGAAAGTCAATCTTTGGAATAAACCTTTCAGGACAATGACAATCCGAATAAACTAGTACGTACTATGTATGCTTCAATTCGAAGGATGGCAAGTCTCAAGCCATTCGTGTAGGGACACTAAGACAAGTATGTAGGTGCTCGTTAAGGGAATGAGTCCACTAAACACAATCAAACGAGAGTAATTGCATGGAGGTCTGCTCACATGTCAAGCAAGTAACTCTACTGGTTGGAATAATGTAAGTAATCCTTTGACCTAAGACATCATAGTTGTCTTGGGGATACGTTGCTGATCATTTGATAATGAGACGTGATCACATCTCATCTTAGATGTGTTCTATGCATTGTTGGGGTCAGTGATTTATTCTTAGAGGCATGTGAATGATCAACAAGGGATCTCTAATCCTCGTTATGGGAAGAAGAATACTCTAAGATATCATTCGGGAATCTTCGGCCGAAACATCGAACGTAATGATGGAAGGCGTTCCTATACGACTTAATTGAATCATATAACTTAGTATAATCACATTAGGGGTTTTACGTTAAATATCCATACCCTATTAATGTGATTGTGAGTATTGTATTAGAGAAGGATCGAATTACATTGTAATTCCAACTGAATAAGTTCTCCGACCAAATTCTACATTAGCTTGGGTAGCCATGATATATGGTTAGATGTCACTTATGGCTTGTGGGTCCTTCTTGATGATTGAATAAGTAGTCATCAAAGAAGAAGGAGAATTAAAAGTAAGTTTTAATCCACTAAGTAATTGGATGAATACTAATTAATTGGATTGGTACCAATCACCTCACTACCTCGCTAATTAGAACCTAAAACGATTGTACACTGATACACTCTTATGGTGAGACAACTAAAGGATGATGGAATTAATTAATTAGATTAATTAAGTGCTATGATTAATTAGAAAGTCTAAAGAAATCATAAAAGCGATGAAAGATTGTTTCGGGCTTAAAGAAAAGTTCGGGTTCATTTGAGCCCATTAGGTCTTTTTATTAAAAATCCAAAGTCCAAACCAACACTAAA
Source organism: Pyrus communis (assembly GCF_041283825.1). Lineage (NCBI taxonomy): Eukaryota > Viridiplantae > Streptophyta > Magnoliopsida > Rosales > Rosaceae > Pyrus > Pyrus communis. The sequence goes on from NC_142567.1 coordinate 17,196,856, forward strand.
GGGCCAGGTAAACATGAGGAAAGAAGAGAGAGAAAGAGTCAATTAGTTGACTTACTTCTTTTACCTTTATAAGGGGAGTTTAATGAAAAAGTTTCTTTTAGGGACTTTGTGTGTTCTTTTCAACAAAAGAAAAACAAGTCTCTCTCTTTCTCTACACATACATAGTCGGCCACCAAGGGGAGAAAACCACTAATCACCTTTTCTCCTTTTGGTCATCTACTCATCCATCTCACTACATTAGTGGGTGTGGATTTTTAGAGGTCTTCTACCTTGGAGACTAGAGGAGAATCAAAGGAGTTCCAAATCTATCAAGGTGGAGGAAGCAAGGAGGGAGGCTAGACTTAAGGAGTTCAAAGAACAAAGAGCTTGGAGGTGGTCCATCCTTGGTCTAAAGTCTAGATCAAGAGGCATAAAACTCAACCTTCACTTTGTTCTTCAATATTTTGTTTAATGCATCATGTATGAACCTATGCTTCTTGAAGGGGATTTGCATGACTATAGCTTTGATAATATGTGATAATATGCTTTTGTTTCTTATGTATATAAGTTTAGAATTGTATGTTAAATTAATCTAGTATAATATAAAGGGCAAAGATTATTGTTTAAAGCCATCTCATATAAATGTTATATGCTTAAACGATAAGTCCAAGAAATATGTAATTGGGAGAATGTGATCTAAAGAAGTTAGATTTATGAGAGCATTCTCTTTCGTATACATATCCTAAATGTTCTTGATCATAAGATTGCCAATTGGGCATTGACAGTCCATTAAGATTAGTACGTGTTATGTCATCGCTTAGAGATAATGACTGGTCATGAGTCATTGATGTGACTGACACCAAGACAAGCATATAGGTGCTCAATAGAGAATGAGTCCACTGAACACAATCAACAAGGAGTTCTCATACTCATGTCACATGAAAACTCATGGCTGGGATAATGCAAAGTAGTCCTTTGACCTGAGGCATCATAGTTATCTTATGGTTAGGTCCTTGATCTTTGACTATGTCAAAGTCACTCCATCAAAGGGTGTCCACAGCATAGTTGGGGTTAAGCCACTTAGCCATGAAGGCAAGTGAATGCACAACAAGGGATCTCTAACCTTCAAACCATTTAAAAGATAATTCTCTATGATATGATTAAGAATCTCTGGCCAAAGTATGAATAAGATTTAGGAAGTCGTTCCAAATGGCGTTCAAGGTAATCATATAAGTAAGAGAATCACATTGGATAGTAGACATAAATAAACTATCAAACAAAACTATGTGGTTAAGAGTATTGTATTAGAGAAAGACTGTATAGCATTGTAATCTCAAACTGAATAGGTTCTCCACCTGTTCTGATTAGCTTGGGTAGCCATGACATACTGCTAGGTGTCACTCATGGTTTGTGGAAGCCCTAAAGATGTATAATCAATAAAGGGAGAATTGAAAAGTAAGTTTCAATTCACAATCGATTTGAAGTGTTCTAATCGCCCACTACCTTGCTAAAAGGAACCTAATGGATCGTACACCTTGTAAAGTAAAGATTGAAGAAACAACGGAGATGAGTAAGGATAATTAAATAATTTAATTATTTATGGCTAGGATTAATTAATATGTTAATTAATCCAATGAATAAGTTCGTTTTAGACGTCAGGTTAGTTTTGGGCCTCAAGGCCCAATGGGCTTCGAATGTCAAGTCCAATAACTCAAGTTGTATGACAACTTGAGAACACAAAGGACATGAAAGCCCAATGAACCCACATGGCCAGCCATAGAGAGTGTGAGGCAGAATTGGTTTTAATTTCAATTATGCCACTCAATCTAAGTGGCCATAGAAAGGAAATTATAACCCATTCTCTCATAAGGGGTTTTCTAGAGAGAAAAGAGAAAGAAAAAAAAACAAAACAAAACAAAAGCTCTCTCTTCTCTTAAAAGGCCGGCCACCCTAGGAAGAATGGACTAGCATCCATCTCTTCCTAAGTCACTCATCTCTTTCTCAATGCTCCCTTGGTGTGGAAACTTAGAGGTTCCCTTTCTTGGGAACTTGGAGAATCCATTCCTTCATCCATATCCAAGAAGCCATGGAGCCAAGAAGCAAAGTTCCTCCATCCACATCCATGGAGCCAAGGAGACTAAGGAAAGAAGGCCTTGACATGGGTGAAAGAGGTGCTTCAAAGGTATAAAAGTTTCTCAATTCTTTTCTTTAAGATTTGAGTTGAGTCTTGGTTCACCACAACTACTAGGCCTTGAATTTCATGGGTAAACATTTGTTTTTGAGTGCATACAAGCATGATTCCGCCTTTAATTGTTAATTGCATACATAGATGTTGCTCAAATGAACTTGTTTTCACAAATTATTCCTTCAATCTTATCTTTAATACATTCCCAATTGAAGATTGACTCCAATCAAGTAAATAATCCCAATTTAAATCAATTAGGGATAATTACTCCATTATCTCAACCTATTTAATATCTTGAGAATATTTCTCCATGAACATTGGCCAATAGGATGCAGCCACTTGTAGGGTAAAACCTTAACACTATGGCCAGCCTTATCTATATAAATACCCCATATTGTATCAAATTTCAGGAGCTTTTGCTACCCCTAAAAAGTCCTAAACACTTTACTCTCTCAGAGAAACTGACTTAGGCATCGGAGATCCATTGGCCTAACCCCCTACCTCGTGGGTGCATAAGGTTTAGGTCGTTGATCAAAGGTGTTAATTCTTTTGTAAGTGCATTTTCATTAAGACTAAAGATGGCGGAAATTTGCATCAACAACTTAGTGCTTTCATTGAAAGCTGATTCAAATACTCGAAGAAGCCTCTTGCATCTATTTCTTGTATTTTCTATTACGTTCAATTTCTCATATGTCGTATCAATTAATTTTTCCTAGAAATATTTCTTGATCAATCCCTGGATAAATGATACAATGGTAGGAAATTCAGAAACCACAATAAACGAAACCCCGTACGTACAAAGATTTGGATCGGAGAGATGAGACGAGGACATAACCCCACGACGGAGATCCTCGAGGCTCAACGTAACGATAAGACCACTGCAGCCACCGCGGCCGCCACCTTGTAGCCCACAGCAAAAACCACTGCAGCAACAACAGCCCAACGGGCCCAAGCCCAAGCCACCCAGCCAGCAGGCTACAATGTGGCAACCCAACAGCCAGAAAGGCTTAATCTTGTGTAGGCCCAAGGCAAACAGGCACCGACCTAACATGCAGTGCACAGCCCAACCACCCAACCGGGTTGGCCCACCCCGTGACCCACTCCAACGACCCGACCTGCTGCCCAATCCAATGTGAAGCTACCTCCGGGGATCCAAATTCTGATCACTGGTCCTCAATCAATTCAGGGTTATTTTCACCCTACTTTTCTGCAAAAATACCCTCTTTGGGCTCAAGTTTTGTAGCTGCAGTCCACTACACATCCACCACACATGGAGACGCCTATTATCCAAACTCTTCTAATCTAAATGGCGAGCCCTACCTGGCCTAACAGGTCGCTAATTTGACCAGCACCCTCATGTTATAGACCACCTTGGTGAACTAACTCCTCGAGCACATCGACATACAACGTGCCCCAGACGAGGTGTCCCGAAGCAGGACAAAGGTGAAAGAACATGACTCATTCTAGCGACGTCTCAGCAAATAGCTGCTCAACTCGCCACGAAACTTGCATTCAAGTAATGTGAACTCTCATTTTGGCCCTCAAGGAAACGTCTTCTCCCATATAAATACGTTAAGCGTTCATTCTCGACTTGGCTCACGAGTCAGTGTGCATTCGAGGTTGGGTCCACACTTCGATGAGCATTCAGGACATTCCAGGAGAAGCGTCCACACGAGGCTAAGCTCACAAGAAGATCCTCATGCGAGGCACTGGAGCAGACAACCACACGATGAACATATGAAAGCATGAGAGCCGTCCAACTCAAGTTCCACTAGCAGCCCGCCAAGCGTGACGGCGAGTAGCATAAGGCAAACCACGTGCACTGCAATCGCGGTACAAATGAGCAGGACATACTGAAGAGCAACATGGACTAGTAAGTCAGCACGGGGGGTAGCCGGAGGCTCCGCTGCCCTACCAGGCACAAATCCAGGAAAAAGTACAAAGGCTCGTAGTAGAGCAGTTACGCGTATTCCAACGTAATGATACTACCGATGATGCCCTTCATATAGACATGGCCAACTTGAGTAAGTCACCATTTACAAATGAGATCGAGCAAATAGAGTCATCGTAAAAGTTCAGCTCGCCATATTTCACCTTGTTTAAATGAGATGAAGATCCGAATAGACACTTGATGCATTATTGAAGCATCATGACTCTTTACGCCAACAATGATGCAATTATATGCAAGATCTTTGCCATAACATTACAAGACGAAGCGCATGACTAGTTTAACACCCTGCTGCCGTGATCAATCCGGAACTTCATCGAACTTTCCTTGGCTTTCACTAAGGAATATTCATCCTACCACTCGATCAAGAAAAAGTCTGACTACCTCTTCAACATGAAAAAGAACCTGAATGAGTCACCCCACACTTGCGTCAAAAGCTTCAAGATGAAGAAAACGAAGATTGTCGGATGCGACCCATGAGAGAAAACCGTGGTTCAAACCACCGCGGCCCATGAGAGAGGACCTCTCCAAGATGGACCACACGAAGTACTGTTCATTCCACAAAGGTCCCGAGCACACAACCAATGACTACACCACATAGAGGAAGTACCTTGAGCAACTTGTGAAGGAAGGCAAGTGCGACCAGTATGTCGACAGACTAACTACCCGGCCAAGGCGAAAAGGAGATGTCGATGCTGAACCCCAAACCAAGACAATCTGAATCAATGGAATCTTTGCCAAATCTAAGCATCTGGGGGCCATCAACAATTCCAAGAAGAGGAAAATCCAATAAACGAGATCAGTCTTTCAGGTTCAAGCCATAAATGTTGTACCTAGACCAATCGTCAACTTCACCAAGTAGGACCCAGAGGGAGTAGACTTTCCCCACGATGATGCCTTGGTGATTTTTGCTTAACTAGCCCATGCCATCGTTGATAGAATTATAGTGGACAATGGCAACTCAGTCAATATCCTGCAACTATTAATCATCCAGAAGATGGGCATGGAAAGCAAGATCAAATGCAAAGTGGAGGTCTTAACCAGATTCAACGAACTTACCTCAACTGTCATCAGCACCATCACACTCGATGTAACCAGCCTATCGATTATCTCATCACAGACCTTCATGATCGTCAACAACCCATCTCCCCATAATGGGATGTTAGGTCGACCCTAGTTAGTAAAGATTGGAGCTGTAACCTCCATCGAGTACCAGAAAATCCAATTTCACATCTCAAAAGGAGCAATCGGAGAGATAAAAAACGACCAGGCCATGTCCAGATGATGTACTTTACAAGTTTTGAAAGAGTTAAAGAAGAAGTCTTTCGCCCCAGTAGTAGCAGCTAAAGTGTAGAAAGATGATTCTACCTCCCCTAAATAGCAATTACCGCAGGCAAGTCAAAAAGATGACGTCAAAGGCGACGATGCCTTGGAAAATGAATCAGGATGGAAACCCGAAAAAAAACACCAAGAACATCATTCTTGATCCCCACCAACTAGAAAAGATGGCTAGGATTAGCTCACGTCTGAGCCTGATGGAGAATGAGGAACTCACAGTTTTCTTTAGGAAAAATCGTGATGTTTTCACATAGTCATCCTCTAACATACTCGATATTAATCCAACAATAGCCTATCACAATCTGCACGTCGATCACACTACCAAACCTATGATCCAGAAAATGCGACATTTCATACCCGAGCGAGTAGTGATTATCAACGCAGAAATTGACAAATTACTGGAGGCCAGATTCATTGAGAAAGTGACACACTCAGCATGGTTAGCCAACCTTGTGCTGGAGAAGAAAAAAGACAAGGGAAAATGGAGAGTATGTGTGGATTACATCGACTTCAATAAGGCTTGCCCTAAAGACAACTACCCGGTTTCTCGAATTGACTTGCTCCTTTACTCAACATCCGGGAACCAACTGCTCAGCTTTTTAGACGCATACTCAGGTTACAATCAGATTGCCATACATGAGCCTTACAAAGAGAAAACCGCAATTGTGATCGAGCGAGGCACATACTACTACAAGGTCATGCCCTTCGGCTTTAGGAACACAGGAACAACCTATCAACAGCTCGTAAACAAGATGTTCAAGAAGCAGATTGAAGTAACCATGAAGGTCTATGTCGACGACATCATGGTGAAAGGGAAGCAACGATTAGACCACATTGACAACTTGGCAGAGACTTTTAACATTCTCTAAGAATACAAAATGAAGCTCAACCCAGCCAATTGCACTTTTGGCATCTCCTCAGGCTGATTCTTAAGGTACCTTATAACCCAACGAGGAATCGAGGCTCATCCAAGGCAGATCAAAGCAATCATGGACATGAAGTCTCCTACAACTCTAAAGGAAATCTAAAGTCTGACCAGACAAGCAGTTGCACTCAATCATTTCCTCTCGCGATCTATTAATCGATGCAAGCCCTTATTCAAGGCAATCAAGAGAGCGTAGAAGGACAAATAGGACGATAAGTGCAAGAAAGTATTTCAGGACCTAAAGCAGTGGAGAACCTATACATCTATCTGGCAGTATCAGAAGTAGCAACAAGTTATGCCCTCATACGAGAAGAGTTGGGGGCCCAACTGCCTGTATTCTATACATCCAAAGCTCTTCTTGATGGGGAAACTAGATATTTCATGGGCATCCGGTCATCGTCATGACCCAATACCCACTGCGATCAATTTTGCATAGTCCAGATGCTTCTCAATTGACGATGAAGTGGGCATTAGAACTTGGCCAATACGTCTTAGTATATCAACTCCACATAACGATAAAAGCCCAGACATTGGTAGACTTCGTAGCAAAATTCACCCCAAGCATGAATGACGTAACAACTCAGCCCAAAAGGGTCTTGGAGGCAGCCGAGCACACCGTAGCCGCATCAACACTTCCTGCATGAGATTTTTGGTGTTTGCAAGTCGATGGATCATCCAACTATTAGGGATTAGGAGCAGGCCTAATTCTTACTACCCCGGACGGTTCAATGCTCAAGCAAGCGATCATTCTAAGCTTTAACGCATGAAACAACAAAATAGAGTATGAAGCCCTACTAGCAGGTCTTCGATTGGTGAAAGACCTAACGGTGAAGAAGCACGCAATCTATTCCGATTCCCAACTGATCATAAACCAAACCTCAAGAGAGTACGTAGCAAAGCATCCAAGGATCGCCTGATACCTTGAAAAGATACGAGAACAGCTAGCGACTTTCCAGGCGTACACACTCACTTAATTTCCACGAGCAAAAAATGGCCACACAGACGTACTAATAGGCTTAGATTTTGCCTTAGACCATCAACTCAAACGCTTCATCCCAGTTAAGTACTTGGAAAAACCAGCAATCGATGTGGCACAAATCAACACAACTCCGAGTTGGTAGGATGCCATCATCGACTACTTAGTCAACGGAACACTCCTCGTAGACAAACTAGAGTCCAGAAAGCTCCAGATGAAGGCAACACATTGCTATATGTGGAACGGCATGCTCGTTCATAAATCATTCTCACGACCACATCACCACTGCCTATCACCTCCCGACGACCTGAAGATTCTTAGCTCAATCCATGAAGGTGTCTGTGGAAACCACTCTGGATGCCGCTCCCTGACGCAAAAAGCTCTTAACGCTCGCTACTACTGGCCAACCATGCATCAAGATGCCAAGGACTATGTACAAATGTGCGACTGCTGCCAGTGCTTTAAGCCCGTGCCTGCATTGTCTGCCAGCGAACTCCACTCCCAAATAAGCCCTTGGCCATTCATGCAGTGGGCGATTGACCTGGTAGGACCAATGACACCTACCACTAAGGGCAAAGGCATAATGATCATAGCAACCGACTACTTCACAAAATGGGTCGAAGCTGAACCTATGACTACAACCACCTAGACGGACATAGAGCGCTTCATATGGAAGAACATCATCTGCTGCTTCGGCATCCCATCACTGACAATGGTTCAAAGTTCGTGGGCATAGATTTGGCGAAGTTTTTCAAAAAATATGGCATCAAGCCGCACATGTCCATACCCTAATATCCCAGAGCAACAGGCAGGCCGAGATGTCCAATAAGACCATCCTCAATTGCCTCAAGAGACGAGTAACCGGCAAAACTCCATTCTCCCTAGTGCCAAGTATCAGCACTGTACTGCCGAATTTGGAGTAAAATGAGAAGGAGATGGCCACAAACTTCAACTTGGCAAAGGAAGAGCACGAGAAGGTTATCACCAGCATTGCGGCCTATCAGCAATAGCTCATCTCCAGCTACAACAAGAGGGTGAAGATCCTGTAATTCCAGCCAAAAGACTTAGTTATTAGAAAAGCTTTCATCATCGCATGCTGGGAAGGCTCCAAAAAGATGGTTCCCATCTGGGAAGGTTCATACAGAATCAGCCGAGTAAACAAAAAGGGCAACTACACCCTCACCACTATGCGCGACAAAGAAATCGACAAGCAGTAGAATGCTTACAACCTGAGAAAGTACTACGTGTGACCTCCCACCATTCCTTAGACCCGATTCAAGAAGAATAAAGTTCAAAGACTCAAGCAGCTCAACGAATAAAACCTTGTATGCCAAGAACTATCAGTTGTTATACCATTACTGCTTACCAACAAAGTTAATAAATTTCTCTATTTTTAATGAAGATTGAAGGCATTATTCATAAGCATGGGTCAAATGCATAAACAAACTGACCACCCTTGTGACAAGCAGAAGACGCCCCTGCCCTTGCAGACATGGCGTGTGCTCTTTAATTAAGAAAGGGTAAACTAATCTGGAATATCAAAACGGGGATAGGTGGTACGACTCCTCAGTTTTCTTTGAACGTAGTGATTACCTGAGTCGGACGACTCCCAAAATAGGCCAAGATAGTCTTTCTCCTAGAATAGACTTAATCGACTAAAATATTCAATTCTGCGGGATCCCAGGTCTCTAATCGAAAAAGACACTAAGTGCAAGATTCCTGCCCATGAAAGAGTTCACTTGACTACATGATATGTCCTCGACGTGCAAGTCTTCATGAATGTAGCTTGGTTTTAAAGTGTTGCAATACTAGTTAAGCGACCTACAGAATCAAGTTACAACTCGGAATGATATGGCCTCTGATGAGCGATTAAGCTTATACCTTATGCCTAAAACACCTTTGAGAGATAGGGACGTCACCTGAAGTGGTCACGCGGCTCGTCTACTTCTGTAAGTAAGACACCCGGCCGATGACCCAATAGGTGGTAGCCCAAGGCAATCCGTAAGCCGAGACTTACATCTGCTATGACTACGAGGACCCATTTCCTTCTTTAAAAGCAACATTTCTGACCAACGGTCTACAGTTTAAGTTTTGCAGGAGCTAAAGCCGAAGTACAACTATAGCAGCTAAGCGAATTTCCTCTGCTTTCTATGAGAAGCATGTGTCCGGCCACCGGCTTTACAAGTTAAAAACTTCGCAACACGCCCTAGGAGGGCTAAAGCTCGAGAACTCACTAAAGTTGAGGTACAACTATAGTAGCTACGTGGATTTCCTCTACTTTTTACGAGAAGTAAATGTTCGTCCGAACTCATGAAGCCAATAAAGCCGAGATTCACGATTATAGTACCTACGCAGACTCGCTTGCTTCTTGTGAAAGCAATGAGTTCGGCCGTCGGCTCTATAAGTTAAAAGTCTCACACTTTTTTCCTCTTGCAGGTAAAGCTCTAGAAGCCCCAAATCCAAGACTAAAGCCTAAAGTGACAATGTGGGATCGACTGCTCCATCGAAGTAGCCAACACAACTGCTCGTTCTACGGCAAAGTTTTGCAAGTCGCCTCAAAGTTGAAACTAAAACATAAATGACGACATGGGATCAACTGCTTTGTTGAAGCAGCTCACCTAGCCACCCATCCTACGGTAAAGTTTCACAAAAGACATGGCGAAATAGAAGGATGAAGCAAAACAAGGAAAACTATTTATTAAATTTCTAGCAAATTAATAAACCTACTCGAAGGCTAGCAAAGTTCAAATAAAGCAGAACAAAAAGGAAAAGAAGAAAGTTCCTAAGTCTAAACAAAACGACTACTCATTGGCAACCTGCGCAACCATTGGTCCCTCGACTGCCACGCTTTCAGCAACCGTGTTGCTCTCAACAACTAAAACTTCCATCAGCTCATCATCAGCCGCCCCTGCCTGGACTGCTTGACCCTCAGCTGCTCCACCAAAGCAGTGTTAAATGAGAAATCAAGCATATCAACTGACGGCCTACCCTGAAGATGGTCTACATAGCCAAGCTTGTAGAAATTGGCTTGACAAGAAGCAAGCGCCACTTCATGACCAGCTTTCTCATTCTTCAGCTACACATTCTCCTCTATAAGCCTAATATGAACGCCCTACAGCTTATCCAGTTCATTTCTCAGGTTTCCGCCTGCAGACAGCGCACCTTGCAGATCCACTTTCTTTGACTCAAGCTTACTAGCAACATCCTTGAGACAAGACACTTCAGCATGCATGAAGACAAGCTTCTTGTCCTTGTTGAAACAAGTAGATCGTAGCTTCGAATTGACACACTCAAGGTCCTTGACCACCGAAGAAACACGATTGCCTTCCTTCTCTGTAGCTTCCAACATCACTTAAGTCGCACTAAGCTTAGTCTTTAAATGCGTGACCTCCTGATGAACGGTCTCCAGCTGCATAGAAGTGGGGGCGGAGATATCAGACCCCTTCAAAACGGCGAGTTCAAATTCGAGCTTCTCGGTCTTTTCAGCAACCGAGTGAAGCTGAGCCACCTACACCACTTCGTCCTTTGTAGCACACTAATAGGAGCATATTTATGCGACTTTGTTAGCCTAATTCTTTGCATTTAGTGAGTTAGTTTATATGTATTATAGTTATTTAAGCTATTTTCGTATGTTTGTAGGTTCAATTGGCTAAAGTGGCAAGAAAAGGCAATTTGGAGCATTTTAGAGCAGTTTTTGAGCATTTTAGAAAACCTTTTCCCTTGCCATGCAAGGCATTCCCCTTTCCTATAGGATATGCCGCACCTCTCTTTCCCTTTCCCTCTTAGATTCTGACATTTATTTACCATTTTTCCTTGAGGATTTGGTGTAAAAATTTGTCTCAAAATTAATTAGGGTTGTGACTCTCTTGCCATATAAATTCAAGCATCTGCCGCATAATGGGAAGATTCCTTACCACAATTCGAACCACTCATCCATCATACACAGATATCCCTTGTGCCGCAGCCTTACAATAAGAAAGGAGAGGAGACCCTTGGAGCCGTGCTTGCCATTCAAGTTTGGATTGTTGGAACATTCTTAGGTGTATTCTATCTTTTGTTTTCAATGTTTAATTTAAGTTATCTTTGTTTAAGTGCGAACATGAGGAGCTAAACTCGCTTTGGCAAGAGGAGAATTCAAAGCCATGAACATATATGTGATATGAATTGATTTCATCCAATTATTGTTTCATAAATCGTGAATGCAATTTGCTTAACTGCTTGATTGATAACTTATTTTTGTATGTTGATTAAGGATGCATACTTAGTTTGCATGCATGAATTTGATGCTAAAATATAAGGGATTTTCACCTAATCGTTATGAACTTATATTTGCAAGTAGTGGAGATCGTTAGTCACGATCGTGTTAAGTAAATTCATGGCAAGAGTATCATGCTTTTCATAGTTACGAATGCCATGTCAATGCTTATGACTTTCATAGAACTTAATGATCTTTGATATGTATCTCTATCATATTGTTCATATAGGGAACTTGATAAGAATAATTTGATTGCGTCGCTGAGTCCAATTCAATGAAATTAGGGAAATCTGAGAGTTAATTAGTGCAATTCACAATTAATTTAGGGCATTGTCATTCGTGGTTTATTGGAATAATAATTGGAAATCGATTTGTATGCATATGTGTCATGTGTGGAGAAGAACCCTCTAGCTAGCTTATCACCCATCAATTCACCCAAATTCGTGTCAATTTACTTTGTTTTTGTAACTTGTTTGTTTAAGTTTTAATATTTCGTGTTTACTTAGTTAGAACCTGTTTAAATTTGTTTCTTTTAGTGTTTTGAGTCAAAGTTAAGTTAAAATTCATCCAAAGTCATTCTTAGTTTCTGTTTTGAGTCAATTTACTTGTTTTGTGCTGTTTTGAGTCATTATAGTTTGTTTTGAGTCATTAGAGTCTAGTTTTCTGTTTTTGAGTCTAGTTTAGTGTTTTAGATATTAAAATTGAGTCGATTAGCATCCCTTCTAATCCCTAGCCTATAACGATCCCTACTTATTCATACTACAACTACATAAAAAGGGTTTAAGTTTATGTGCTATTTTATATCACATCACACACTTGACAACATCCTGGTCAACGCGCATTGACTCAACTGCCAGGATCAAAGTCTTAAGCATTATAGCAATCGGGGCTGACCTCCTTGAGTAGGCAGGACGCTTCGCAAAAGAGTCTGAAATGATGAAAACTTCCCAACAATGTCAACAAACTTGGCACATGCATCAATGTCCTCAAGTAGGTCAACCTTCAGCAGCGCACAAACCTCAGGGAATTCTCCAACCTCAGGCTCAGTGGATCTTCCACAACAGCTCGTGCGAGCAGATTTCCCTTTTCCCAGTAGACGAATCAGTCACGGCAGAAGAAGGAATAAACCCAAGCACCACCTTAACAACAGAATCCACCTTACCGCTCTTCATAGAGACGAGCCTCTCAAAAGCCAAACCGCATTTAGGTCCCGACGAGTGCTTTGATACAAACCCGAACACCGGGGAAACCACCGAACCTTTCTGCTGGGCAATCCTCTTGGCAATGGACGTGGCCACCTTCGGAGCAGCAGGTTTCACAGGCTCAAGCTTAGGCTCAACAGACTTTTTCATCCCCTTTGGAGAAGTCAAATCGATGATAAGCTTCTCAGCAACAGACAAGCCCCCGCAAGCAGCAGAAGAAGTCCTTAGCTTCTTCTTAGCCGAAGGCTCACAAGCAAGTGAGGAAGATCTCTTCTTTCCACCCTCATTGGCAACAAGCTCTACAGTAGCGATCGGACGAGCAAACGCCTCATCCTTTATCCGCTTTATCTCTTCCTTTGGAGGCAGGCCACCTTTCTCTCGATGAAAATGACTGAGCAACCAGCGTCATTCATGGTACTCAGTAGGAATGCCCAAGGCAATGTGCACCTTCTTCATATATGCCGAAGTTCTTGGAGTTGAGCCAAACTCCGAATCTGCACAAAGTAAGAAAGATGATTAGTAAACTGAAGTCATGGAGCAACTCAACAAAAATTCAAGCAGGCCAAGAATGAAGCAGTTCACTTACCACTAATAAAGACAGTGAGAAAACGCAGCTCAGGAGATGAGTCAAACTCCTAATCTCCACTTACCTCCAAGGTGTCTCTCGCCCACTCATGATTACCTTTGCAGGGAGCATTAAGCAGCCTATGGCAAGATCTCAGCTGCCCCACGCCTTCCTTGTGCCCAATTTTAAAGAAGTACCATAACTCATGTATGGTTAAGCCAAGATCAAAAAACATGCTCAAGTTGAAGAACCCCACCATCGCACGAATAGCATTTGGGGAACACTGAGCAAGTGCGCATTTCATGGAGCAGATCACCTCCTGGAAAAGACGCAGCATGGGAAAAGTAAATCCCAACACGAAGTAATACGAATGAAATTTGATAGCCCTCTTCCTGACAATGGCACCCTCGCCACATGGTTCATGGTCGTCATCATCCTTCACCCATTTGACGCGAACCCCTGACGAAATCGCATGTTTGTACGCCTCAAGAAAATCCCGAAACAGCTCGTCGAAATTGATCTTGACATGCGCAGCCTTAAAGTAGCCCACCTTGTGAAAGAACCACCTTAATGGTACAAAGGTGGAGGATACTCATCACTTTTGTGATCAGAGGAAGACATCTCAAAGTCCCTGCAAAAAGTACAAAGGAAAATATTTAAAAGGCAGCTCAAAAAAAAAAAAAAAAAAAAGGGTCGCAGAGCCCAACGCCTGGCCACAAAAGGGCCCATCCTTCACTCTCTCTCTCTCTCTCCTATACGCAGCCCGCGTCGTTGAGCCCAACGCAAAAGGAGGCCTATGCCTTCCTCCTTCCCTTCAAAATACTTTCGGATTCGTAGCTCCGTAAAACTTTAGCCATAGCTCCAAATTCACTTCTGTTTGCGTCTACGCGCTTGTATCGTCGAGGACTTCAGGAATACACTAAAAGAATATTTTTTCATACATCTCACTATACGTTGGTCAACGAAAGTCAATACCCCCGCCTCTAAGGGCATTTTCATAAAATCATGATTTTAAAATTTATAAAAACGTAAAATTAGGGACGGGTGGTCACAAAGGACCTTGATTAAAATTTAAAAAGATATAACGTCTTAATTAATGGAGTAAAAAAAAAATAGGGATGGAAACTTAATTTCTCTAAAATAAAATAAAATAATATTGAAGTGTCTTGGCACATCAGAACCCTACGTTCCTTGGCCCATTAGCTAAAGGGATGCCCAACAATGTTTGAGAGGTGGCCACATGTTCAAAAGGTACCTATTGACAGACCTAAACTATTCCACCAAAACAAGGAACATGCTTGAATTAGAACAATTGATCCACTTCATCTTCCATCCTGATTGGGAGTCTGAAGACAACCTTTGGTTTTGGATGTAATTAAACATAACTTTGACAAAATATATAACTGAAACGAACCATAAAAATGGGCCACAAGTCCAAACAATTACAAACTTGAAATTATGTACTTAGTACACCCAACAGTTATTTTATAGGTTCGAACTCGAAGTCGTCATTCAAATAAGACTACTCACTTAGGCTTGTTTATTTAACAGAAATAAGAAAATGAAGGAAATAGAGAACTTAGAAATAGAGTAAGTATGGAAACCAAATCAAATCAACTAGTCCCACTAGTTGATATGATTCATAGACTTTAGGTATTTGACTATCGATTTCAAGGGAAAATTTACACTCTTCCGCTTCTTTACATGTAAGTAAACTCAGAGAAAAATTAAGGCATGAAATAATTGTCATACTCATATTTAAGTAAACACAGAAAGGAAGCACATAAACACATTTTACTTTTTTTTGCCAAATACTATAATGGCAGAGATGACTCTCATCATGTTTGTCACCACGTATATGTTCTCTCCCCATGCAAGAGGAAGTATCCTCCCTCTCTACGCCTCCTTTTCGTGGGTCTGGAGTTGGAGGGAGAGGGACAAAAAAGTGGACATGACGAGACTTAAGAGTCGAGAGAAGGGGACTTGACAGTGCAATGAAGGGAGGGAGGGAGATAGACAGAGGGCCCTTCCCAGTTGAGTTTGTCAACAATGTGATACCACAAAAATTAAAACGACAGAAAAACGTGTTTAAACGTATAGTGTAAGACTTTAAATTTCTGAAAACAAAAAAAGAAAAATGAAACCCTGCCATGGATATGGCAAATCCGAATTGGATTGAGGAGAATCACTATGGGTGACCTAGTGATTAGGAACGAATTTTAGGTTTGTATTCCACACAGCATTTCCTAAGTTCAATTCATATCGCTAGTGAATCGCACAATGGTAGCTAGACGAGGCTGAATGTCTTTGTGAGTCTTTCCAACGCGCGACTGTCGTGGCAAAGCCACCGGCTAATCCTTTTTAAAATAAAAAATAAAAAATTGGATTGAGGAGATATCATCACATACTAAATGGAAAAGCATGGTAGCCAAGATTCTCGTGCTTGATTGTGTTGTTCATTTTTATTTTATTTTATTTTTTTTTGGCAAACGACTGTTGTCTTGTTCTCGTTGTGGCTAATATATCTCTTGTTTCCACACATGTCACATACACATGTATATCATCATCAATCCTCAATAAATGATGTGGGGCTGTTTTGGAGCACTTCCACTCCCAACCACAACACCTCCTTGTCCAATTTCGAACTCATGCATCTCGTAAACTTTGTGCATAAACTTGATATGGGTTTAATTCGTCTTGAATGTGTCTTGCGATCTAGAAATTGTTTTTAATTGTAAGTGAAAAAATTTATGTTCAAACTTTTGTGTGAGCTTGATTCTAATTTAATATGATTGATTTATTGTGTGACTTAATTCAAATTCTTCTGATAATTATATCGCAAAATTTACTTCATTGAAATTTGACATTATAAACTAAACTTGTGGGATTACTGCCACTTACTTTGAGAATCATTTTATATAACAATAAAGCTAAATAGACCACATTCAATCAAATAAATTTATTAATTGATATGACATGTATGCATGACTTACGAAGTTGGTTGGTACACCAATGTAGTTTGAAAATGTGCTAACCTAATATTTTCCTTTATATAATATATATCAACCTTCCGAGATTTTAACAGTCAAGCTGATCATACCGCTTTTTGGTTGATTAGAATATCTGCGCACCTAGAAACTCAACTTCTTGTACCCCCTTTTTCATATGCTATTAATGAGCTTGCATCGTATTCCTCATTTGGTATTTCTTCAAAGCACAAATTTTGTGTTTTTTTTTAAACAAGCAACATTATCAACGTTAAAGAGAAGGAAGTAGACTAAATCTCATAATGAGTTAGTAATAATATGATTCAAATTTTTGTTGATGAGAATTGAACATAAAACATCTCACTTATAAATAAAAAATAATATTACTAGACCTTAGTAATAAAGAGTATTTAAAGCACAATTTTAGCTCATAAGATTGAAACAATATTCACCCAAGTTAATCAAATCGGGGTTAATTGAGTTTAGAGTGTAGTGGGTAGGAGAACTGCAGGTGTAGATCTCACCCGAGTTTAAAAATTGATATTCTAATCCAAGGATAAGAATCTTTTACCCGATTCCCCGCAAATATTACCATATAATATCCTAGGCTGAGATGTCATGTGCCTGCCACTAGTCCTCCATCTTTTTATGTTACGAAGAAGAAATTTAATGTTACAAAAGATGACAGAGCAGCAGTCCAATTAGAAAAACAACATCTCCAACCCAAGGTTAACCAGATGACTCGTTTTAATCATCTAGTTCTCAAAGATATTAATATTTTAATGAACAGTACATGGTCATATTTACCTCCATATCCAACCGAGGGCCAACTGGCTATAGGGCTCGTTTTAGCTCTGTCATAAAAAACCGCCTCCAACTGAGGGTCAAATGGTCATAGGGCTAAACATAATTTATTATTTAAAAACTACAACTTAAATTCAAATTCAAATCCAACGGCTAAGTACTGTAAAAAACTACAACATAATTTATTATTTAAAAACAACAACTTAAATTAAATTCAAATTTTGTAAAATAGAAGTTATAGGAAGTTATAGGAAAAAAAAATAGAAGTTATAGGAAAAAAATTGTGTAAAAAATAAAATAAAACTGTAAAAAAAAAATTCAAAAATAACGGCTAGCTAACGTCAGCTAGCTATTGCATTTGAAATTTGGCCTAGAATTTCTGGCCTAGCCCGGGGCTGGCTGGCTGGATTGGGTCAGTCCTCTGGCCCTTTGGCCCTTTCAGATTCTGCGGGGCCCACGAGCCCTCTGGTCTAGCCCTCGGTTAAAGACGGTTTTCAGGCTATTTTCAGCCCTCTGACCCTCTGGCCCTCTGAACCCCTCGGTTGGAGATGACCTAAATCTCATCTCCTACATTTTTTTTCATAAGAAAAAGAGATTTTTTTTAAGTGGGATTATCTATCGATTCTCTATCAAATTATAGTTTAATGTTAATCTTAATGTCAAGATTTTAAAATGTTGTGTCAAAATATAAGGTGATAAAAAGTCTTTAAGTGGGATTATCTATCGATTCTCTGTCAAATTACAGTTTAATGTTAATCTTAATGTCAAGATTTTAAAATATTGTGTCAAAATATAAGGTGATAAAAAGTCTATAAAATGTCTCACTTTAAAAAAAAATTCCATAACATTTCTCTTTTTGTATACTTGTAGCTTTTTTTTCTAACATGATCATCTTCGTATTATTAAAGATTGCCCGTATAGGATAAATAACTTCTACATAGTAATCTTATACTTTTATTTTTCAGTTATAAAAAGGTATGAGGCACTTAATGTATTTATTTATTTATATTTCTTGATTTTTAAGTTAAAAACATGAATGACAGTCACATTTTTTAAACAAAACAATGAGACTACTACCTTATTTCTTACAAATTCATTCCTCCTAAATAAACATACACTAAAAATAAGTATTAATAAAGTCACAAATTTAGGGAAAATATGTATTTTATGAATTAGGGAAAATAAGTATTATTAAAATCACAAATTTATATATTATTAATCCTTCTGGCATTCTAATAAACTTTTCCAAGGAAAACACAAAAAAATAGATATATAGATATATGTTTTTTTCAACATATAAAATAATAAAGATTGAACTGTTATCTTAAATCATGAGATCTCATTTCATGGTTAGGATTGTTTTGGCTCTAAATTCAATGAAAATGAAAATGTGGATTTCAACTTGTATATTTTGTCCAAGTAAAGATCGAAGATGGAAAAATCATGAAGAAATTCTATCCCTCTTAACCCGTACAAACATAATAGGATTGAGAGAGACATGTTTTCTTCATAAATACTTCATTTTTTACTTTCGCTTGGACGAAATATGTATGTTAACATCCATATTTCTATCAACATTCATTGAATTTAGTGAATTAATTGTGCAAGTCAAGTTAATTTTCGACATCAAACAAGCCCTAAAAATGCAAAGTATGATTGGGCTATATCAATGGTTAAAAAATAAATAAATAAATAAATAAAAAGGCATCATCAAAACCTATATATTTGACTCAAACATATGCATGTAGCTGCTGCCCAAAAGGCCTAATTGCCTTGTGAGGCACTGATAGGAGCATATTTATGCGACTTAATTGGCTTGTTCTCGTGCATTTATGATGCGAAAATAATTAAGCACACAAATTAAAACCCTCTTGTGACAATTGTAGTAAAGATGCAAGTAGGGATCGTTCTAAACCGGGGATTAGGAGGGATTGCTAAACACTTGGAAACTGACTTAAAAACTCAAAAACAAGGTTTAAAACACTAAACTCGACTCAAAGAATGCAAAACTAAAAGTTAAAACACTTAAACAAACCTAAAACCCAAAACAGCAACTAGAAGACTCAAAACTGCCTAAAAACCACTTTCTGGGCAGTTTTGAGCACCTACACTAATTTGGACGAAATTGGGTGAAAACTTGAATCAAAATACTTAGAAACACAAATCAAAACACTTTCTAACTAATCTAAGACTTCAAATTAAAGGGGATTTTTTTTGGACGAAAATTTAACATAAAACAGAAACTTTAAACTAAACAGATTGTAGAATGTTTTTGGATACAAAGGATGGATAAAAGGCTAGTTAGGAGGTTCTTCTCCACACATGTCACACTTGCAAATAAAACGATTTTCAGTTGTTCTTCCAATAAATTATAAATACTCAACACCCCAGATTAACCGTGAATTGCACTAATTAACCCTCAGTTTTTCCACAAGTTATTAAGTTGGATGATTGCATACGACAACCTAAAACATTCCCTACAAGTTCCCTACATGAATTGCATAATAGAGATACAAGCAAGAATCATTAAGTTCTATGAAAAACATAAGCATTGACGAAGCATTCGTTACTATGAATTGCATGAAACTTATGCTAAGAATTCATTCGACGCGATCGTTTTCAAGCGACCTTCACTACTTGTGATTATAAGATTGTAACTATTAGGTGAAACTCCCTCATAATCTAGCATCATATTCATGCATGAAAACTAAGCGTGCACTCTCAATCAACATACACAAATAAGTTATCAATCAAATAGATGAACGAATTGAATCCACAACTTATGAAATAACAACTGAATGTAATCAAATCATATTGCAAGCATGTACATGGTTTCGAATTCCCCCCTAACCAAGGGGGTTTAGTTCCTCATACTCACAACACAAAGAATATCAAAATTAAGCATGGAATTCAACGGAAAGACAACACCTAAAACGTTCCAGCAATCCTCAATAGAATGGCATGAACGTCCCAAGCTTTTTCTCCTCCTCTTATCTGCGGCACAAGAACTAGGACAGGTTCTAGGGCTTATTTGGATGGATGAGTAGGTAAGGAATGATATGGTAGTGTTTATGGGACATGGGGGTTGCGGCAAAGTGTGAAAATATGGTAGATTGGTGGAGGAAGGCTGCGGCAAGGGGGCTGAATATATTTTGACGAATTTCTGATTTGTGGAGAGGGTTATATCTGCGGCAAGGTGGTAAAACATATATATATAGGCAGCCAAACCCTAAAGAAATCAGGTTAGACAAATGGGCTAAGGTTTGGGTGCGGCAAGGGTTGGAAATCCACCAGAAAATAGGGTTTCTAGAACATTAGGTGCGGCATGGGCTTAGGGTAGATGGATTAGGGTTTAACTTGGCAGAAATTAAATGATTAGGCCCTAGGGTGCGGCTGATTAAGTGGGCTAGGATTAGGGTTTAGGTGCGGCATGGGCTTAGGGTTTAGGTCATCTAAAAGCCCAAAGCCAAGAATAGAAACTCACGATAATGGAAACCTCCAAGAATAGAAACTTCCAACTTTAGAAACTTTGGTTGCCAATTCCGACTTCTTTGCTCTTCACTTTCATTTCTTCATTTCTTAAGCTCCTTTTACCTTCAACCTCGTCCATTCCTCGTGCTCCATTTACATACACCACATTCCAGCTCAGTTTTTGCTCCAAAAGCTCCAAATTGCATCATTTCATGTAATATGTCCTTTAAACCTGAAAACACATGAAAGTAGCTTAAAAGACTATTTTAACGAAGAAAACATAACAAAAATGCATAAGAACTAGCTAACTAAGACGCATAAATATGCTCCTATCAAATTCCCCCACACTTAGCTTTTGCTAGTCCTCGAGCAAAACAAACAAAAGAAAGAAAACAAAACGAAACAAACTAACCAAAACAAAATCTAAACCTTCCAACGTTTGCCTCAGGGATTTCCAATGCACATGACATGTTAAAGATCGTTATCCCCACAGATTTGAGTCCTCTTTACACAAGCACATACTTAATTAAAGCCACTACTCACTTGTTCACAAGTAATCAATTAAAACAATGCTTTGAATGTAGTAACATGCCTTAGAGAATTCCCTCAATTCCTTACAAGATATACACTCTATTTTCACTCAGATTTTCTAACTCCACACCCTATACTAGTCATATGTGAGAAGATTGATGTAGATATGAAAACGAATGCTCACATATATGTTTCACAACGAATGCAATTTCTAGAGTTAAGAAGCATGTTTAGATATGATCTCATGAATGGAATGCTACTACTTAGATGCGAGAACCAGTGACACCATATGCTCATACCAAATTCAAACTCCACAAATTGACACACATAACACTCAAGATAGAAGTTAAGGGTTGTAATGGGGCTTGGGGTGTTGGTTAACAAGGAGAGGATAGGGAAAACAAACGTTCTTCAAGCAATAGTAAGCAAAGCAATGAAATTGAGACTTAGAATTCACTTAGATTGCAGAAATTAACTTTAAAACACAAGGGAAAGACTTAGACAACTCCTTAGGGCCGAATTCATTGTTTTGGACCCTTACTTCAACAAACAATACTTTGGAACTCTTTTTCTCAACTTTTCAACTTTTTCTTTTTTTTTTCTTTTCTTTCTCTCTTTTTTTTTTTTTTTTTTTTTCTTTTCTTTGCCGTGCCTCATTCAAGACTTTGGCACACCCATATATCAAGAATCCTTCCCCCACACTTGTTTTCTACAATGCAATGATCAAAAGGAATTCATCTTTGAGTTATGCTTTTACTATGCTTCAAGAACAAAGGTATGGGTGGTCCTACTCTAGGCTAGGTGAGGATAATTGTGGGTTAACAAAGAAAGTAGGCTACACAAGGCTCAACGGGGTTAAATCCTACAAACAAATGAAATAGGGAAATATGGCAATTTGGCTATGGTGGTCACTACTAACTTCATCTTGAATATGTGTTATGCAATTCAATAACATGTTTTGAATGAAATTGGCATGAGTTCTAGTATTTGGAACTAAATGATGAAACACCTTCTAAGTAGCAACCAAGCAACGAATAATGAGATCATGCAACGACTTTAGAAAACAAAGAATGCACAGATTTTAACTCTCCAAATAAACGTTTAGGTTCAAGTCTCACAAGGTTGTAGCGTTAATTTGAGTTCCTTCCTTCAAGCATGTTACAAAAACTGATTTTTTTCTTTTATGATTGCATGTGAATTCATAAGTTATAACCACAACCAAGCATAAACATAGAGTAAATCAAACTTTCATCCATGTTAATCACTCTCTTTAACAGCCATGTATTTAAAAACCAAATCCTCATCATTGTGTTGGAAGGTACCCTAAGACACAAACAAACACACAAAAATAACTCTTTTTTGGGTTTTTTAAAACAAATTTTTCAAATTTTTCTTTGATTTTCGGATTTTTACTTCAAAACATACTAAAACACACCAAAACTGCTTAAAAACACTTAAAAACAGCAAGGAACAAGTTTTGAAATAATGGGTGATAAAATCCCACGAATTTGCATGAAAAACACTTAGTTACCCCCCCCACACTTAAATCAAACATTGTCCTCAATGTTTTAAGCATAGAATCACACAAAGAAACACACAAACAGCAAGTAAAACAACTAAATAGGCAGATTAGAAAGAATCAACAAAGAGAAGGGTTTAGGAACGCAAATCTGGAATTGGAGTGCTTTCTAGGTCTTCCTTTGTTGAATGCATGGGTTGCCTCCCAAGTAGCGCTTGCTTTTACGTCGTACAGCCGGACGAAGACCTCATTCACTCCTTACTAAGGCCCACGGCTTCCAAGGGTATGTCATCCACGACATGCTCCACAAAGGTGTCATAATAGGGCTTCAAACGATGCCCGTTCACCTTGAATTCATGTCCCGTTTTCAAGCTTTGGATTTGGACTGCACCATGAACAAAAACATTAGTAATAACAAATGGTCCAATCCACTTAGAACGTAACTTACCGGGAAACAAACGTAATCGGGAATTGAACAATAACACTTTCTGCCCAATTGAAAATGATTTCCCACGGATCATGTTATCATGGAAAGCTTTGGTCTTTTGCTTGTAAATGCTTGCATTATCGTACGCCTCATGCCTTATCTCATCAAGCTCATTTAATTGCCATCTCCTTTGACTTCCCGCTTCATCGAGGTTCATGTTAAACTTCTTGATGGCCCAAAGTGCTTTGTGCTCCAATTCAACGGGAAGATGGCACACCTTGCCATAGACAAGTCGAAAGTGAGACATCCCAATGGGGGTTTTGTACGCCGTACGATACGCCCAAAGTGCATCATCTAACCGTAAGCTCCAATCCTTCCTTGTTGGCCCAACGGTCTTCTCAAGTATTTGCTTGATCTCTCGGTTGGACACCTCGGCTTGGCCATTCGTTTGAGGATGGTAAGGTGTAGAAACCTTATGGGTGACATGGTATTTCCTCAATAACGCTTCAATGGTCCGATTGCAAAAGTGTGACCCTCCATCACTAATGATCACTCGTGGCATTCCAAACCTTGCAAAAATGTTAGTTCTAATAAAATCTGCAACCACTTTAGAATCATTAGTCCGGGTGGCCTTGGCTTCCACCCATTTTGACACATAATCAACCGCAAGCAAAATATACATGAAACCATACGATGAAGGGAAGGGACCCATAAAATCAATACCCCAAACATCAAAAATTTCAACATTTAGGATAGAAACCTGCGGCATTTGGTCCCTTGCACTAATTCCACCCATTCTTTGGCATTTATCACATGTTAAGCAAAACGTTCTAGCATCCTTAAAAATACTAGGCCAATAAAATCCACATTGTAACACTTTGAGGGCTGTGCGTTGTGTGCCAAAGTGCCCTCCACATGCATATGTATGACAAAAACTCAAAATTGAATGACATTCAGAATCATGCACACAACGACGTATAATCTGATCGGGACAAAATTTCCATAAGTATGGATCATCCCACACATAAAACCGTGCATCATGCCTAAGTTTGTCACGTTGGTGCCTATTGAACTCACTTGGAATACGTTTTGACACCAAAAAATTAACTATATCAGCATACCACGGTGTACTAACCTTTATGGACAGCAATTGTTCATCGGGGAATGTCTCTGCAATGGGTAGGGACTCCTCATTATGCACCATGCGGCTTAGGTGGTCAGCCACCACATTCTCCACGCCCTTCTTATCCCGAATCTCAATGTCAAACTCTTGTAGAAGCAACAGCCATCGAATTAGTCTAGGCTTGGCCTC
Organism: Pyrus communis; assembly: GCF_041283825.1. Classification (NCBI taxonomy): domain Eukaryota; kingdom Viridiplantae; phylum Streptophyta; class Magnoliopsida; order Rosales; family Rosaceae; genus Pyrus; species Pyrus communis. The sequence goes on from NC_142567.1 coordinate 17,221,280, forward strand.
TTTTTTTGTGAGCAAATACTTGAGAGCTGCATGATCAGTAAAAATAATGACTTTAGTCCCAAGTAAGTATGATCGAAACTTATCTAATGCAAATACCACAGCAAGTAATTCTTTTTCAGTTGTTGAGTAATTTAATTGAGCATCATTTAATGTTCTAGAAGCATAATAAATAAAATGAGGTTGTTTGTCCTTTCGCTGCCCCAAAACAGCACCAATCGCATAGTCCGAAGCATCGCACATCAACTCGAATGGAAGGCTCCAATCTGGAGGTGTGATAATGGGAGCCGACGTGAGAGCCTCCTTGAGGTGCTTGAATGCCGTGGAACATGCATCATCAAACTCAAACGCCACCTCTTTTTGCAGTAATCGACATAGTGGCTGTGCAATCTTCGAGAAATCCTTTATGAACCGCCTATAAAAACCTGCATGACCAAGAAACGAACGAACCTCTCTAACCGAAGTTGGAGCGGGTAAGTGACGAACAAGGTCTACCTTAGATTTATCTACTTCAATGCCTTTTTCAGAAATAATATGTCCTAAAACAATACCTTGTTTAACCATGAAGTGACATTTTTCCCAATTAAGCACAAGATTTGTTTCAACACAACGGTTCAAAATCAAACTAAGATTACTCAAACAACCGTAAAATGAATTACCAAACACACTGAAATCATCCATAAAAACCTCAATAATTTTCTCAACATAATCTGAAAATATGCTCATCATGCATCTTTGAAATGTAGCAGGTGCATTACATAAACCAAGTGGCATGCGACGATAAGCAAATGTACCAAAGGGGCATGTAAAAGTGGTCTTTTCTTGATCATCCGGGGCAATAACAATTTGATTATAACCAGAGTATCCATCAAGAAAACAATAAAATGAATGACCCGCTAACCTTTCCAACATTTGATCTAGGAACGACAATGGGAAGTGGTCCTTCCTCGTGGTGGCGTTTATCTTCCTATAATCAGTGCATACGCGCCAACCGGTTTGGACTCGAGTGGGCACTAGCTCATTCTCTGCGTTCTCCACAACCGTCACTCCAGATTTCTTCGGCACGCATTGGATAGGCGAAACCCACTTACTATCCGAGATAGGATAGATAACTCCACAATCTAACAGCTTGATTATCTCCTTCTTCACAACTTCCATCATCGGAGGGTTAAGACGGCGCTGAGCCTCTCTAGTTGGTTTGGCCCCCTCCTCAAGAAATATATGATGCATGCATGTGGCGGGACTAATACCTTTGATATCGGCCAATGTCCAACCTAGGGCAGATTTGAATTCCTTCAAAACACGCACTAGTTTCTCCTCTTCTTGTGCCTTGAGTGATGAAGAAATGATGGCCAGTAATGTCTCCTTTTCCCCCAAGAAAATGTACTTCAAATGGCCCGGTAATGGTTTGAGATCAAGGGTAGGTGCCTGAACTATAGATGGAAGCAATTTGTTAGTCGAAATGGGAATGGACTCACGGTTAGTATACTTACCATCAAGCTTAGGTGAGGACTCAAGGGCAGCCACAACTTCAAGTAATTCCTCACTAGGGGGCACGGCATAGGATGACTCTTGTATGCCATGGGCATGCATGCAATCTGCCCCCTTTGTTTTGAGTTCCATGCCTCGTGTAATGACTTTTTCAAGCGCATCGTCATTCAAATCGTCGAGATATCCCTGCGCCAAAGAGTCAATTATATCAATAGAAAAGCATGAATGGTCCTCACTAGGGTATTTAATGGAATCAGAAAGATTAAAATTAACAACTTCCCCATCGAATTCCATGGACAAAGTTCCACTATACACGTCAATCTTCGTCCGGGCCGTCTTCATGAATGGCCTTCCAAGTAGAATGGGCAGCAAAGGAGCATGGTCCGATTCATCCATTTCGAGGACATAGAAATCCGCCGGGAAGACCAAATGATTAACCTGCACAAGAACATCTTCCAAAACTCCCTTTGGGTAGGCGTTAGATCTATCGGCCAATTGTATTATTACCCCATCATTTTTCAATGCTCCTAAGTTCATAGATGCATAAATGGAATATGGCATAACATTTATAGAAGCACCTAAATCAAGCATGGCAGATTCAAATCTAGTATTCCCAATGACACAAGGAATGGTAAAGCTACCTGGATCCTTGCATTTGGGAGGTAGTTTGCGTTGCAAGATGGCGGAGACATTTTCACCTACCTTTACTACTTCTTTGGTCGCCATCCTCTTCCTTGTGGTGCAAAGCTCCTTGAGAAACTTGGCGTACCTCGGGACTTGCTTGATTGCATCTAACAAAGGTATGTTGACTTGAACTTTGCGAAACGTCTCGAGAATGTCCTTTTCTGCTTCCTCTTTTTTTGTTTACTTAAATCTACTAGGAAAAGGAACATTCAAAGGAAAAGCATTAGTAGGAACTGAACTTGACACGTTTTTACCTTTATTGGGTGAATTGGACGGTTTAGGATCACTTGGAACTTGCGGCACATTTGGTTCCACCTTGGCCGTGAGTGGCCTTTGCTCCTCCTCTTCAATTCTCAACTCGTCCTCCTCGTTGGAACGTGATTTGGATGGTTTGAGGTCAGATCCGACTTGCTTTCCACTTCGCAAATGCATAGCTTTTGCAGATTCGAATCCACCTTTCGGATTGACCACCGTTGAGCTAGGCAACCTTCCTTGCTCACGAAATTGCCCCATGAACTCGGCAATCTGTCCCACTTGCTTCTCCAAGTTGTCCACCCTCTTGTCTTGGATTTGCCTCTCTTTGTTTTGAGTTTGGACTTCCTGCGTCAAAGTAGTAAGTAATTGAAAAATCTTATCATTATCACTTGAATTACCTACATTGCTTTGGGCAGGTTGTGCTTGGGCTTGTGGTGGTGCCAACGGTTTTTGATAGAAACCCGGGGGTTGTTGCCTAAATCCGCTTTGTTGTTGACCTTGTTGGGGGTCTCGCCATTTGAAATTCGGATGATCACGCCAACCGGGATTGTAAGTATTAGAGAACGGATCACCACGTGATTGGTATTGGTTGCCATATCCCACGGCATTGAGTGTCTCCCACCCTCCATTCTCGATTAATTGTGGGCACTTGTCCGTAGGGTGTCCTTGCATGGAGCATACGCCACAAGAAGCTACGGTTTTAACTTTTGGACCTTCCACCACCTGAGAAATCAACGTAGTAAGGTTAGCCATTTGATTTTGAAGTTCGGTTATGGCACTTACCTTATTGACTTGGTGTTGCCGTGGGGTACTCCTCTGTCCAACGCCTTCGTATTGTTGAGCGTTCAATGCTCGGTTAGCGATCAAGACCTTGGCATCCCTGGGCGTCTTGTCCACCAATGCTCCCCCCGCCGAAGCATCAAGCATTTGACGTTCTAGAGGTAGGAGACCCTCGTAGAAATATTGCAAGAGCAACTCCTCCTTCATCTGATGTTGTGGACAAGAAGCAACAAGTGATTTAAATCGTTCATAATACGTAGGAAAAGACTCACCTTCTTCTTGCTGGATTCCGCTTATCTTTTTTGCGTAGGAGGATGATGCGAGAAGTTGGAAAGAACTTCTCCAAGTACGCTCTCTTCATACTCTCCCAAGAAGTGACAGTGCCGGGAGCTAACTCATATAACCAATCTTTGGCTTTATCCATCAAAGAGAATGGAAAAGCCTTCATCTTCAAGATATTTCCGTCAACAGTGACGGAAGTCATACTAGAGCAAACTACTTCAAATTCTTTCAAATGTTTGTTAGGATCTTCCATGGACAAGCCATGGTATTTAGGAATATGATGAAGCAAACTTGACTTTAATTCAAACTCATCCGTCTTACCTTGGGCAGCCGTGGGGTATTGAATGCACAAGGGTGCGGCATTACCCAATCCCGAAGCTGCAAGCTCCTTGAGTGTACGGTTGTCCACCGCCATGCCTTGGACTTCTTCAAATATCCCTGTCGTGGCTTCCTCCTCTTCTTCTTCAAATTCAGAGACGGACTCGGAACTTGCACTTGATTCACTAGGTTCCGGGTTCTTCCTCTTACGTCTCAACTCACGCTCAAAATCGTCGTCAAAGTCTAAAATATGTTCGTGAACCGGATTAGAACTTCGAGTCATAAACAAGTACCTAAAACAAGAAACAAAATAACATAAGAATCTCATCTAATAAGAAAAACGAAAATAACAATCTAAGGGATTAGCAAAGTTGCTAATCCCCGGCAACGGCGCCAAAAATTTGATGCGAAAATAATTAAGCACACAAATTAAAACCCTCTTGTGACAATTGTAGTAAAGATGCAAGTAGGGATCGTTCTAAACCGGGGATTAGGAGGGATTGCTAAACACTTGGAAACTGACTTAAAAACTCAAAAACAAGGTTTAAAACACTAAACTCGACTCAAAGAATGCAAAACTAAAAGTTAAAACACTTAAACAAACCTAAAACCCAAAACAGCAACTAGAAGACTCAAAACTGCCTAAAAACCACTTTCTGGGCAGTTTTGAGCACCTACACTAATTTGGACGAAATTGGGTGAAAACTTGAATCAAAATACTTAGAAACACAAATCAAAACACTTTCTAACTAATCTAAGACTTCAAATTAAAGGGGATTTTTTTTGGACGAAAATTTAACATAAAACAGAAACTTTAAACTAAACAGATTGTAGAATGTTTTTGGATACAAAGGATGGATAAAAGGCTAGTTAGGAGGTTCTTCTCCACACATGTCACACTTGCAAATAAAACGATTTTCAGTTGTTCTTCCAATAAATTATAAATACTCAACACCCCAGATTAACCGTGAATTGCACTAATTAACCCTCAGTTTTTCCACAAGTTATTAAGTTGGATGATTGCATACGACAACCTAAAACATTCCCTACAAGTTCCCTACATGAATTGCATAATAGAGATACAAGCAAGAATCATTAAGTTCTATGAAAAACATAAGCATTGACGAAGCATTCGTTACTATGAATTGCATGAAACTTATGCTAAGAATTCATTCGACGCGATCGTTTTCAAGCGACCTTCACTACTTGTGATTATAAGATTGTAACTATTAGGTGAAACTCCCTCATAATCTAGCATCATATTCATGCATGAAAACTAAGCGTGCACTCTCAATCAACATACACAAATAAGTTATCAATCAAATAGATGAACGAATTGAATCCACAACTTATGAAATAACAACTGAATGTAATCAAATCATATTGCAAGCATGTACATGGTTTCGAATTCCCCCCTAACCAAGGGGGTTTAGTTCCTCATACTCACAACACAAAGAATATCAAAATTAAGCATGGAATTCAACGGAAAGACAACACCTAAAACGTTCCAGCAATCCTCAATAGAATGGCATGAACGTCCCAAGCTTTTTCTCCTCCTCTTGTCTGCGGCACAAGAACTAGGACAGGTTCTAGGGCTTATTTGGATGGATGAGTAGGTAAGGAATGATATGGTAGTGTTTATGGGACATGGGGGTTGCGGCAAAGTGTGAAAATATGGTAGATTGGTGGAGGAAGGCTGCAGCAAGGGGGCTGAATATATTTTGACGAATTTCTGATTTGTGGAGAGGGTTATATCTGCGGCAAGGTGGTAAAACATATATATATAGGCAGCCAAACCCTAAAGAAATCAGGTTAGACAAATGGGCTAGGGTTTGGGTGCGGCAAGGGTTGGAAATCCACCAGAAAATAGGGTTTCTAGAACATTAGGTGCGGCATGGGCTTAGGGTAGATGGATTAGGGTTTAACTTGGCAGAAATTAAATGATTAGGCCCTAGGGTGCGGCTGATTAAGTGGGCTAGGATTAGGGTTTAGGTGCGGCATGGGCTTAGGGTTTAGGTCATCTAAAAGCCCAAAGCCAAGAATAGAAACTCACGATAATGGAAACCTCCAAGAATAGAAACTTCCAACTTTAGAAACTTTGGTTGCCAATTCCGACTTCTTTGCTCTTCACTTTCATTTCTTCATTTCTTAAGCTCCTTTTACCTTCAACCTCGTCCATTCCTCGTGCTCCATTTACATACACCACATTCCAGCTCAGTTTTTGCTCCAAAAGCTCCAAATTGCATCATTTCATGTAATATGTCCTTTAAACCTGAAAACACATGAAAGTAGCTTAAAAGACTATTTTAACGAAGAAAACATAACAAAAATGCATAAGAACTAGCTAACTAAGACGCATAAATATGCTCCTATCAATTTACGTTGTGTTTCTTTAGTTATTTTAGTCCTTTATGCCATTTTCGTGTGTTTCTAGGTTAATATGGCTAAGGAGGCAAAAAGGTGCATGTCGGAGCATTTTGGAGCAAGATTGGGCTTAGAATGGAAAGCTTATGCTTGGAGCCAAAGTGTTGGACGAATTTGAAGGCCTTGTATGCATTTTGGACATAAAACAAAGGGCCTAGCCCAATCAAACAATCCATCAAAGCCATGCAAAACCTCTAGCCCAATCAAACAACCCATCAAAGCCATGCAAAACCACCATTCACACACACATGCATCCTGAAATCCTTCTTTGCCGTGCCTTCCCCTTAGATTTTCAGCAACTTCTCTTCATCATTGCACCACAAATCATTCACATGCACTTTGCCTAGCATTCACATGCTTTTCCAACTCATCCACACTCAATGTCGTGCTCTTCACTCCCATTTCCAGCTTTTCCCTTTTGCATTTCCCTTTCATTTCAGCCACATGTCTTCATCATTGCAGCCACCATTCACTCTTTAATCCACATGCATTCACACACACTTCACACAAACAGCATTCACATGCAAACACATGCATTTCCAACCCCAAACACCCATTGTCGTGGCTATCTCTTTCCTTTCCAGCTTTTCCCTTGTGCAATTCCAGCATTCCACTTCATCATTCCAGCCACCAAGACATTATTCCTTCATCATTACACCACATTCCAGCCTTGCCATGCATAACCCACCACAGAAATCATCACATGCACCCAAACAAGTCTTTGCCGTGGGTTTTCTTTGCAATTCCAGCACCTACACACCTTGCCACATGCTTTCCAGCTTTCCACCAACTTTCCTAGCTGTTTTTCCACCACATTCCAGCCACATGCATGCTTAAACAAACAGCCATATACACCTCCATTCCTCCTATAAAAACCCTTGCATTCCCATTCAATGGGAGACCTCAATTCATCCCACACTTCCATTTCAGAAATTCATCCATTGTACATACCACAAACACTTCCCCCTTTGTGCCGTGAGTCTCCCTTACAATCCAAACATCATCCTTCCATTTCCACCACTCCTCTTCCATTCCTCCACCACTCCCCAAACCATTCACACCATCAAACTATCCTTAGACATTGTGCTACAACGAAGAGGAAGATAAGAGGGCCTAAACGTTCATACAATTCAAGTTTGAGTTGTTGGAATGTTTAGGTGTTTCTTTGATTTCAATGTTTAATTTCAATACTCTTTGTTTTGTACGAATGAGGAATGGAAGAGAAGAGGGCCTAAACGTTCATACAATTCAAGTTTGAGTTGTTGGAATGTTTAGGTGTTTCTTTGATTCTCTTTGTTTTGTACCATGAGGAACTAAACCCCCCTTTGCTAGGGGGAATTCGAAATATATGTTTATGCTTGCATTTTGATTTGATTACTTTAATTGCGTTTCATAAGTTGTGGATTCAATTCGTTTAACTATTTGATTGATAACTTATTTATGTATGTTTATTGAGAGTGCACACTTAATTTTTATGCATGAATATGACGCTAGAATATAAGTGAGTTTCACCTAATAGTTACGAACTTATATTCACAAGTAGTGGAGGTTGCTTATAAACAATCGCGTTAAACGAATTCTTGGCATCAGTTTCATGCGTATTCCATAGTAACGAATGCCTCGTCAACATTTATAATTTTCATAGAGCGTAATGATTCTTGCTTGTATCTCTATTATGCAATCATGTAGGGGACTTGTGGGGAATGTTTTGGGTTGTCGTATGCAATCATCCAATTCAATAACGTTAGGAAGATTTGAAGGTTAATTTAAGCGGATCTAATTAACTTGGAGTGTTGAGAATTAATGGTTTATTGAAACGCAATTGGAAATCTTTTTATTATGCAAGTATAACATATGTGGAGATGAACCCCGTAGCTAACTTTCCATCAATTTGTTCTTTCTTTTCTTGTTTCTGTTTTCATGTTTAATTTAACTTGTTGTTCAAATATGTTAAACATGTGGAACTAATTTCTTTTTAGTTAGAGGCGAATTTGAAGCCATGGACATATGTTGGTTATGATTTGATTTACTCCAGTTATGAATTCATGAACTTTAGACGTGGTTTACTTTTCTGTTTTGATTAAGAACTTGTTTATGTATGTGGGTTGAGGGTCGACACTTAATTTGCATGCCTAAACTTGATGCTAGGATATAAGGGAATTTCACCTAATCGTTATGAACTTATATTCATGAGTAGTAAAGATCGCTAGTCACGATTGTGTTTAGTAAACCCTAGGCTGGATTAACATGCGTATTCCATAGTTATGAATGCATAGTCGATGTTTATGATTTCCGTTGAACTTAATGATCTTTGTTGAATGTCTCTATCATGCGTATTCCATGGTTAGGGACTTTGATTAGGAATAATTTGGTTGTAATGCGTATCCCATTCAATCCAATGAATCTAGGGAATTCTGAAAGTTAGTTTAAGCGAACCTAATTAACTTGGAGCATTGTCATTCATCGTTTGTTGAAGTCATAACTGGGAGTCAAATTATATGCTTATGTTCATGTGTGGATAAGGAACCCTCTAACTAGTTTTTCATCATTCTATTTTATCAATTTCGTTTTTATAATCTGTTTTAATTAGAATCTGTGCATTTAGTTTAAATTCATCCAAAACCAATCCCCCATTTATTTTAAAGTGTTAGATTAGTTAGAAATACATTTAGTTTGTGTTTATAAGTGTTTTGATTCATTTTGTTTCCCAAATTCGTCCCAAGTACTCAAGGTGCTCAAAACTGCCTAGAAAGTGTTTTTAAGGCAGTTTCGAGTGCTTTGGGTACTGTTTGAGTCTTTTGGTTTGTTTTAATGTTTTAAAGTTTAGTTTTGCATTCTTTGAGTCTAGTTTAGTGTTTTATATTGCGTTTTTACGTTTTTGAGTCAAATCCAAGTGATTAACAATCCCTCCTAATCCCCATTCCAGAACGATCCCTACTTACATACTTACTACAATTGACAAAAAGATGGTTTAATTTGTGTGCGTATAATTCTCGCATCAGGCACTGATATTAAACTATCGCTTAATATGCTTTGCCTATTTATATAACCAACATAGTATATAGTGTATGGTAATATATTTTGGTTGGAGACAGTGTCTGGCATGTCAGCCAACCGGAATCATACAATTTAAAACTTCCACATGAAATAACAAAAGAAAAGAATTATAGACTTTATAGGATACAAAAGAAAAACAGGATATTAATCGATGGCTATAATTGTTATTCCTTGAATTTTTCACAAGGTAGAATAGTTTTTTTCTTTTTTTTGAACAAGAGATATTATCTATACTAAATAGAAGAGGATGAGTTTAGCCTCATAATAGGCTAGCAATAATGTAGTTCAAACTCGCATTTAGTAAAAATCGAATCTAAAACATCTCACTTATAAATGAAGAGGAATATCACTAAACTATAATACTAAGTGACAGGTAAAAATTTGTTATTTGTTATAATCTAGTTAAATTTTATGTAGGAATAATGTTTCTTTATCATATAATTTAGAATTAAGAACAAATGCACTTCGTACGAGGTTTGGGATCACTTTTAAAGATGGAGGCCTGAACAGCCTAAAAAAATAGTTTGAACCGTTAAATTTCTGACAGGAAAGTGATGCCAATACCTCACCTCATAGGCGTATTTTATAATTAGCTCCTTAATTTATTGCATATCTTATGAAATGAGTTTTCATGTTAATAATTCCAGCATAAACTCTAGACATCTTCTGTTTGTGTGCAATAATATAACCAAAGTCATACGACAGGCTATAGCTATGTTCATCATTCACATACACTCACACATATTTTTATTTTATTAACATAAGACGGTACTGTGACATTGTATTTGTGTCATATAAGTCTCATTCATGATCGCTAGGACAGCCAACCTAGCTAATATAAAAAAGAAACAGAAAAAAAAAAGGTTGAAGAAGCTTTTGTGCCTTCAATCTCACTACAAGTGTTTTGAACCTCTCAAAGAAAAAAAATATATTACTGTTTTTAAGCATCCACTTTCCTTGAGTGGGGTGTGGAATTTTTGGGCTCAACAAAGCACATGGCTTGATATATATGGAGAGTAGGTACTAGGCGGCTTGGTTATTTGAGGTAAACAATCCGACCAGTGGATAGTGGGGAAAGATAATAACGATTTTGCTTTTGAAATTGCTCTGAAAGAGTAACGTTATGTAGATCAAATTAGGCTTTATTTAAGAGGGAGGAAAACAAAAAGAATCCAAAATTTGGGCCCAAAACATTTTCAAGGAATGTACTTTGGGTGTAAAAAAAAAAAAATTGTTATTAGCACTCCAAAAATATCATTTGGCACTCCAAACTTTCTATAATTAGAAAGAAAAATACACTTGTGAGGGAGTGTATAATGAGATTTTTGGAATACTAATAATAGTTCCCAAAAAAAATGGGATTTTGTGTTTGGGTTGGAACTTTGGGTTTGCTACAACCACCTCCCTCGTTCGCGCCTTGGATGAATAAGGGAAGCAAGTGGGACGAAGGCCCCAGCTTGTTGTAGCTGCACATGAGAGCACTTCCACCATGTGCTCCAGCCCGAGGGACAGGTGCAGGAACAGGGCCAAAGAGCCCGAGTGATGAAGCCTAGTGTGGGCTTCAAGCGCACGTGGGCGCGCGTCATTCGATAGAATATTAGGCTTGGGGCCCACAGCGCACTCTGAAATGTTACTATTGGTGAGGCCACGTGGCTTCCCCACGTCCGTTGGATTTCAACGACTACAATTTCTGGACCGTTGGATTTCCAACGGTAAAAAATATATATAAAAAAAAACCTTATTTAATATCAGCTGTTGGATCTGAGATCAACGGTCCACGTTATTCGCCTTTGTAAATAAAAAAAATTTTTAACATCAAAAATCTTACCATTGTGCCATGTGGTACAATCTAGAGTGTTGGAATTCAAAATTTTTTAAATCCAATGGTAGAGATTAATTAGGTGAATAAAAAATTTAAAAAATTAAAAAAAATCCGAAAAATACAAATTTGAAAAAAAAATGATTTTATTTTTCTATAAATACGTTCTCATTATCTTTTACCTTATACCACAATTTCATATTTTCTCAACTACTTTCAACCATATTCCTATATTTCTCTCAAAGTTTCAATCCAATTTTTTTCCAACAAAATGACTACTGATTTGTTTGTATTATTTATTTGTTAGCTACTTTGATTATAATTATTTGTTTGTATTATTTATTTGTTACCTACTTTCATTATAATTATTTGTTTGTATTATTTATTTGTTACATACTTTCATTATAATTATTTATTCTCCCGCATTGTGTAAGAATTTCAAGCACAAGCTTGGTATAATGCCAAAACCAAAAGCAAAAACAAATCATTCAATCGGTGGGAATGTTGGAATATTGTCAAAGATTGTCCTAAATTCAGAGTTGTGCCTGTAGGTCCAAAAGTTTTCATGAACAGCACCTCTCTACACTCTACACCAGATCATGCCTTGCATGTTCATGAAATGATGCAGAAGAAATGCCTGAAATGCCCCCCTTGAACAAGCATCAGGGTCGACCCGTTATCCAATTAGGCCTCAAAGTAAGAAGGCTTCAAAGAGAAAAAGTGAGTGCTTCCAAGAATGATTATGCAAAGTATAAGGAAGAACTTGTTCGTCAAGGTGAATTGACTTTGGCGCAGGAAATGGCGAAATTTGAGGCTGATAAGGCTAGAGAGGAGGCCAAAGCTGCAACTGTTAAGAGAACATTTTAAGCTAATGAGAGAGAAAGAGAGCTACTTAGGCAAGAAAGGGAACAAGTTAGAGAAGAAAGAATGGCTCAACGAGATCGTGACATTATGAACACGCCTTTAGGAGGGAAGTCTCCAAATTCTAAATATTTTTGGAAGTCGGAGAAAGCAGACGTGGTGCAAATGAGGCGTGCAAGAGAAGCGAGAGCAAGAGGAGATGATCCTAGCACGACAAGAGAAGTTCATCCTAGCACCACAAATTGGTTAAGTGATGATGAATAGAGTACTTTTTGTAATCGGAGCCCATAATTTTCCAATCACTTTGGGTTGTAATTTATTATTTATTGAATAGAGTACTTTATGTTGTTTCCAATTTATTAAATTTAGTACTTTATTTAAAGTGAGAGTAAATTTATTTAATTTGGTAATTTATTTATACTTAAGAGAATCTTTATTCAAATGACATAAACACACCAAATAAAATTACATAAACATACCAAATAATAATAAAAAAAACTCACTAAGTGAACTAAAAAAAACACACCAAATAAAATTACATAAACATTCCAAATAATAAAAAAAACTCACTAAATGAACTAAAAAAAAACACACCAAATAAAATTAAATAAACACACCAAATAAAAACAAACACACTAAATGAACTTAAGTATCTTGGGCTTGTTTCAATTCTCACTAGTGCTCTATCAAGTCAATTTGCCAGACATTGTGCATATATGGCCTTTGAAGTGCAGTATATCGTTGAATGAGCCTTTCATTGTAACGCCCATCCCTTTCTAACGGCTCGTGTTGCACGAGTTCTTCGGTGGCATCATGAGCATAATATATTTATGTTCTGGAATTGTTCATCGTGTCTGGCTCATATTCATCAACGGCATCATAATCGTACTCATCTTCCATAATTATGTTGTGAAGAATGATGCACGTCATCATGATGGACCGAAGCAACTCTACATCAAACATTTTGGTAGCATCCCTGACAATCGCCCATCGCGCTTGGAGGATACCAAAACAACGCTCCACATCCTTCCTGCACCCCTCTTGACAGCTTGCAAAGTGTTTTTACTTTGCACTTCGCGGACGTGGCACTGTTTTGACAAACGATGCCACCTTGGGTAAATGCCATCTGCTAGGTAGTATAGCCCGTCGTACTTATATCCGTTGACGCAGTACATGACTTTTGGTGCCTTTCCTTGCAAGACATCGTTGAACACTGGGGATTAGGCAAGAACATTGAGGTCATTTTGAGCTCCTGGAACCCCAAAAAATTCGTGGCAAATCCATGTATCAAAAGATGTCACCGCCTCCAAAATGATATTTTTTGCTCATTTTCTATCCCCATAAGAGCCTTGTCATGCACTTGGACAGTTTTTCCAGGTCTAGTGCATACGATCGATGCTTTGAATCATCCTAGGAAGACCTCGCATCTTGTCCTTCTTTAGAAGCCTTTGCAAGTCCATGTCAGTAGGTCTCCGGAGGTACTTTGTGGTGTAGATAGATTCGATTGCTCCACAAAACCTCATCAGGGACTCAAGAATGGTTGATTTCCCCATCCTTGCTATCTCATCCACTTGGTCTGCAGATGCTCCATATATAAGCATCCGCAAAGCAGCAATAACTTTTTGCTTAGGAAGGAGACCCATAGCACCAAAAGCATCATTCTTTTACACAAAGTAAGAATCATGATTTTGTTGAACAAATGTCGTTCCATTTCTAAAGCAACATCTAAATTACGTATCAGGGAATGCACTATTATGGACAAAATAATTGTCCAAGAGTTCCATACCTCATCGTTGCCTACTTCTATCAAGGTTTTTGAAACAACTGGGCCTGCAAATCTGACCCACACCTTGGATGACTCGACGGGAATTTGAGGCTCTGCCCATTTTTGCTTCATCATCTCTCCTTCTACGCTCTTCATCCTCTTCCCTCTCATTTTGGGCCACCTGGAGATTGAACATTCCTTCTGATTGGTTAAACGATTATTCCTCTTGCTGATCGATTTCCCACATCATCCTTGAAGAAGAAGACATTGTAAGAAGGAAGCATAAACTATGAATAATGATACAGATTTTGATTTTGGTGAAGAAGGAAGTAGAAACTATGAATAATGATAGAAATCTTCAGAAAATTGGTGTGAGATTTCTGAGGATGAATGGTGGATTATATGGAGGATTTAGAAAGGATTAAGTTGTAGATAATGTCATATGGCATGCTGCCATTCGTTAAAAATCTGATCAAAATCTATCCCCAAAGATTGTAAACAGATTGTGACACGTGGCGCAATGTGATTGGTTAAAAATCTTATTGAAAATCTATTCTCAACGATCCTGAAAAGGTAACGACACGTGGCAGGACGGCATTGGATAAAAATCTTATCGAAATCCATCACCAATAATTGTCTTTTCGGATAATGACACATGGCGCAATGAGAACAATTAAAAATCTTATCTGAAATTATAAATTAAATTATTTTGTATTATTTTATAAATAAAAAAATACAAATATTTTATTATCTATTGCTAGGGCTATTTAGTGTAGGAGTGGAGATGCAAAAGACAGTTACTGTTCTTTAAGGGCCATTACTGTTCACTGGGTGGATTAAATAGTGAATAGCGTGGGGCTGCCTTTCCCATAGTGGAGCTGCTCTGAAGACCAGATTAAGGCAGTCCTCGCGAGTTAAATGCAGCAGCGTGGAGAGATTGCGCACAACAAGCGGTTTTTCTACGGTTGGGATTTAGTGGCTGGCTCCTAGGTTATGATCCTGTGTAGGGCTAAGATTTTTAGCCATATACCAGTCGGCTCATATTTGTATAGTAGTATTTCAGCATATCTTCAAAATCGGTTGGCATGGAACCGAACTAATCCATTAATGGTATGGTTTTGGTTTGGATTTTGTTATACTAGCGGTATACCATATCATACCATACTAACCGATATACATTTGAAATATTTTTAAAACAATTTTAGGTATTGTTTTGTATGCAAAAGTCAAATAATAGTCTTAAGCCTTTACGGTTTAGAAAATTAAAACCTCCACGACCTCCCGTACCACAACGTCGTTCTCAGCTTTCCTCTTCTCATTGACGAACCAATAGCCACCGCACCGATGGCCTGCTCTCCCATAACAGATTGCAAAAATGATTTGATTTCCATTCTTGCTGACATTGCTGTTGCCTCATGAAGTAATCATTTGATTTCCATTCCATATTTTCAAGTTAGTTTAGTTGTTTTTGTTGTCTTATGAATGGTGCTTACAAGGTTCGAATTATTGTAGTTTAATTAGTGTTATTAAATTATAATAATTTGTGAATATATGATATTAGTTGCTGCTTGCCTTATGAAATTATGACATTCTATACATGCTTACAAAGTTTGTGAACTATTATATAATTCACATTACATTAGTTGCTTCTTGCTCGTTGTGCCATTTACCAATCGGACTAGCCAAAGGTTTTAGGTAAACCAATTTTTGGCAACCCATTGGTTGGCGGTAGATGATTTTCAGTAATTGTGTATGTATGGTTGGCTGGTGGCACAATGCATTAGAAATTACGTTAGTTAGTAAGTAACTTATCTTTTACTAGCAAGTCCTATCGAAAGGGAGTAAAAAATCATTCTAAGACCATCTCCAACCCATAGGATAAAAGCTTAAAATATAAGCTTCTTTTTTTTTACCTTTTTTTTTTTTTTTTTTTTTAACTAACTATATTATCTACACTAAAGGGAAGGGGTAGGCTAAACCTCACAATAGGCTAGCAATAATGTGGTTCTAATTCGCTTTTGGTAAGAATTGAATATAAGATGTAACATCCCATATCGCCTATGGGAGTGGATCATGTAAGCCTTATATGTATATTTTCATCTCTACCTAGCACAAGGCCTTTTGATGTGGTAAAAACTAACATACAAATTAAACCCTCTTTTAGACAATTGTAGTATGTGTAAGTAGATATCGTTTTAGGCCGGGGATTAGGAGGGATGCTAATCTACACAAACTTGACTCAAAAACTGAAAACTAGACTCAAATACACAAGACTAAGCTAGACTGACTCAAATAACACAAAACAAGCACTAATGAGTGTTTTGGACGAAAATTGAAGTAAATTGACACGAAATACTAAAAGGGGGTTTGGTTGGATGAATTTTAAACTAAAACTAAATAGGCACAGAAACAAAGTAAGGGTGGTACTAAATTGGGGTGAATGAAGGGGGTGAAAGGCTAGCTAGAGGGTCATTCTCCACACATGACATATATGCAACACAAATCGATTTCCAGTTATTATTCCTATAAACCATGAATGATAATGCCCCTAGTTAACCGTGAACTACACAAATTAACCATCAGATTTTCCTAAATTCATTGAATTAGACTTAGCGATGCAATCAAATTATTCTTATCAAGTTCCCTATATGAACTACATGATAAAGATACATATCAATGATCATTAAGTTCTATGAAAATCATAAGCATTGACAAGGCATTCACTACTATGAAAAGCATGATACTCCTACTAGGAATTTACTTAACACAATCATGACTAGTGATTTCCACTACTTATAAATATAAGTTCATAACTATTAGCTGAAATTCCCTTATATTTTAGCATCAAATTCATGCATGCAAACTAAGTATGCCTCCTTAATCAACATACAAGAATAAGTTATCAATCAAATAGATAAGTAAATTGCATTCATGATTTATGAAACAATAACTGGATGTAATCAATTCCTATCACACATATGTTCATGGCTTTGAATTCACCTCTAGCTAAAACGAAATTAGTTCCACATGTCTATCATAGCTGAAAACCAAATTAAAACAAACATTGAACTAAAAACTAAAGACATAATACACCTAGAAACACTCCAGCAATCCAAAGGCCTTGGATGGCAGGCACGGCTCCAAGCTTTCCTTCCTTGCAAGCTGCAACACTATGTGTTTATTCTCTATATTTTTCTCTCTAAAACTCGTTCTCTGAAAATCCCCCGCCAAAGCTGCGACACAATGATTTATATATATGTAGACTCACGGCACCAATCCTTGGAAGACAAGGATAGGGCACGGCACAATTCTAGGAGAAAAGGAATTAAATTGTTTGCATGATTTCAGGACTTTTAGTATCAGATATGCATTGTTAAAACATGATAAGGACTCCTTTTGCAGCTGGAAATAATGTGAGATAATGTTGGATAAATTGGGATAATGTTTGGATAAGATGAGATAAGATAGGATTAGATAAGGTTAGTTTGGATAAGATTGGATAAGGTTCCTTCTTTTCAGCTGATTCCTTGTCTTCCAAGCTTCCAAATTTGATTCACCAAATTGTAGGACATATTTAGCACATGTAAAACTCCAAAAATGTCCATCCATTATGCTCCACACGCATTCTAACCAATCTAAGCCCAAAACTGCTCCAAAATGCTCCATTTAGCCCTTTATTGTCATTTTCACCAGTTGGACCTACAATAATACGAAAATACACTAAATCACTATAATAAATAGAAACTAACTCACTAAATGCAAAGAAACAAGCTAACAAAGTGGCATAAATATGCTCCTATCACCTTTTGGGAGCTCACTGGCTTCGGGTTTCGTAAGAACTCTGAAATTAAGCGAGTTTGAGCAAGAGCAATCCCAAGATGGGTGACCCACTAGGAAGTTGTCATGTGAGTTTCCAGAAACAAAACTGTGAGGATGTGGTCGGGGCCCAAAGTGGACAATATCGTGCTACGGTGGAGTCAAGTCCAGGATGTGGTGGGGACCCGGGCCAGGATGTGACAATTTGGTATCAAAGCCAATCCCTGGTCGAAAGTGTGCCAACGAGGACGTCGGACCCCTAAGGGGGGGTAGATTGTAACATCCCACACCGCCCAAGGGAGTGGATCCTGTAACCTTTATATGTATATTCCCATCTCTACCTAGCACGAGGCCTTTTGGGAGCTCACTGTCTTCAGGTTCCGTAGGAACTCCGAAGTTAAGCGAGTTCGTGCAAGAGCAATCCCAGGATGGGTGACCCACTGGGAAGTTCTCATGTGAGTTCCCAGAAACAAAACTGTGAGGGCGTGATCGGGGCCCAAAGAGGACAATATCGTGCTACGGTGGAGTCGAGTCCGGGATATGGTGGGGGCCCGGGCCGGGATGTGACATAAGACCTCTCACTTACAATATAATCTTTAAACCCCCCTCCCACCCCCAAAAATTAAGTTTGGCTTAAATAATGTTGAACCCACCAAACTGTCATATTTCAAACATTTTTTTTGTTTTTTACTTATAATCCAACGATTGTGATCAAATAAAATCAAATCTAATGGTAAATAAAATATTTGACGGCCCAAAATTAAATCTAACGTCTAAAATAATTTTAAAAATTTATTAATATTAAATTTCACTTAAAATTTTATAAATACCTATGTATTTGTATGCTTTTTAATTACTTATTGGAATTTAAATATTTTTAGATTAAAATGTTCATAAAAATAAATTAGGATAATCTACATAAATTATATTTTCAAAAAAATTACCCAAAAAAAAAAAGGCTAAAATCATTATTTAATAATCTTGGGCTAAAATTTTAAGCCATAACCATTAGAGGAGAAAAACAGTTTCTGGGTTATGGCGTAAAATTTTTTGGCTTAAATTTTGAAGTTTTATTCCCAAGGGTTGGATGTGACATCCCACATCGCCCAGGGGAGTGATCCTTATATGTATATTCCCATCTCTACCTAGCACGAGGCCTTTTGGGAGCTCACTGGCTTCGGGTTCCGTAGGAACTCTAAAGTTAAGCGAGAAGGGGCTAGAGCAATCCCATGATGGGTGACCCACTAGGAGGTTGCTCGTGAGTTCCCAAAAACAAAACCGTGAGGGAATGGTAAGCCCAAAGCGGACAATATCGTGCTACGGTGGTGGAGCGGGCCCGGGAAGTGATCCACCCTGGGCCGGGATGTGACAATTTGGTATCAGAGCCTTACCCTGGCCGTGGTGTGCCGACGAGGACGTCGGGCCCCTAAGGGGGGTGGATTGTGACATCCCACATCGCCCAGGGGAGTGATCCTTATATGTATATTCCCATCTCTACCTAGCACGAGGCCTTTTGGGAGCTCACTGGCTTCGGGTTCCGTAGGAACTCTGAAGTTAAGCGAGAAGGGGCTAGAGCAATCCCATGATGGGTGACCCACTTGGAGGTTGCTCGTGAGTTCCCAAAAACAAAACCGTGAGGGAATGGTAAGCCCAAAGCGGACAATATCGTGCTATGGTGGTGGAGCGGGCCCGGGAAGTGATCCGCCCTGGGCCGGGATGTGACCCGCCCTGGGTCGGGATGTGACATTGGAGATGGTCTAACCTTGTTAACAAAATTAAACAAAAATAACCAAAATAAAAGTTATGGACAATATAGTAAAAGAAAATTTGAATTATCTTGGAGTAGTGGCAGAGCCATAAATTCATGTCAGGAGGGGCCTTTAAGCTAATGAAAGAAATTAGGAAAAAAAAACATTAATATCATGGAAAATCAAACAAGAGTGATGGAGTTTTAAAGTTTGTATGAAAAAAAATATTATTGAGAGAAGTCATACTAAATAGAACCTGTGTTGATATCTTATGTCACATCCCGGCCCGGGGAGAACCACTTCCCGGGCCCGCTCCACCACCGTAGCACAATATTTTCCGCTTTGGGCCCCGACCACGCCCTCACGGTTTTGTTTTTGAGAACTCACACGAGAACTTCCCGATGGGTCACCCATCCTGGGAGTGCTCTCGCGCGCTACTCGCTTAACTTCGGAGTTCCCATGGAACCCAAAGCCAGTGAGCTCCCAAAAGGCCTCGTGCTAGGTAGGGATGGGAATAAACATATAAGGATCACTCCCCTAGGTGATGTGGGATGTCACATCTTACGCAACATTGATAATAACATTATAACTAGCTCAATAATAACATTATAACAAGAGTGATGGAGTTTTAAAGTTTGTATGAAAAAAAATATAATTGAGAGAAGTCATAGTAAATAGAACTTGTGTTGATATCTTACGCAACATTGATAATAACATTATAACTAGCTCAAACTATTATTAAGAGATTTTTTTCGAATGTTTATACCTTGTTTTATATGAACTAACAAAAAAAAAGAAAAAGGAATTGGTTTAAAAGAAATCAGAACGTTGGCAGAAAGGGTAGTTATGTATGGTTTTTAGGTAAGGGTTTAAAAAACCAAAAAGTCATTTTTTG
The DNA here is from genome assembly GCF_041283825.1 of Pyrus communis. NCBI lineage: Eukaryota > Viridiplantae > Streptophyta > Magnoliopsida > Rosales > Rosaceae > Pyrus > Pyrus communis. The sequence continues at coordinate 17,241,472 of NC_142567.1, forward strand.
TCAGCAGTTGTCAACCCCAAAACTTGATGATACCTCCAAAATCTGATCTACCAATACACCACATACTCATTATTTCAAAAAATCAGTAGACAATAAACATAAGTTTAAATTTCAGGATGGATCCTGGACTACCTTGTCTCTATGTGACTCCACCACTGTATTGGAGTACTCATAATAAATTTAATTTACATTTGAAATATTCCGAAAGATGCTATGATATCGCTGCAATGTAGCCTACGACGATAAAACCCTAACATAAGTTTGCATCAAGTGAATACGAAATTAAGAGTTGAGAGAAGTATTATAGGGCGAATGAGTTTGATTAAGTTATGAGATCACTTAGCTGTATGTAACTAAAAAAGAGGTTTTTAGGGTCATAGGAAGAAAGCCAACGTCTCAACGAGTTCGTGGCAAATTACGAAAGATAAATTCAAAGTAGAATAAATAAAATTGTCTTTTGGAACAATTTTTAACAACTTTAAAATTATAAATGAGGTTTAAGGGATCTAGGGACGATGCTAACATCATAACGAGTTTGTAGCAACTTCTAAAATGTTTTTCTGGCATATAGTGTATTTATTATGAATATTCTAAGGTAAAAGGAAATGACATGATCCCCCCTAAATGGTTCAAAAGGCCGCGCGACCTGACACATGTGTCATCAACAAAATATTTAAGAAGTTGCTACGAACTTGTTGCGACATTGGCGTCCCTTACATTCTTAAAACTGCAGTTTAGAATTTTAAAGATGTTAAAAATCGTTCCTTAATTGATTATAATTTGAATCTATATTAGAATTCATAATAAATTCATTTTACTTCCCAAAATTACTTCGAAAGTTGCCCTGAGCTCGTTGTGATATTGGTGTCGTCTATGTCTCCATAACTTCATTTCTAGTTTGGAAAAAGAAAAAAATTAGTCTTATAAACTTGAATTTAGTCACATACGACTAAGTGGTTTCGTAACTTTACTAAATTCGCGCTTACTCCATAACATTTCTCTCGACTCTTGAGTTCAAATTCACTTCATTACAACTTAGCTAAGGATTTTATTTCACAAGGAACATCGCAATGAGTTCGTAGCATATTTCAATATATTATTCCGACGTAAAATGAAACTTTTATGAATATTTCAAGAAAAGTTCAAATTAAATCATGATTAGAGGACGTCTTTTAACAATTTGGAAAATCAAAAGTGAGATATAGGGATGAGTACAACGTCTCAACGAGTGCGTTGCATTTTACAAAATATTTTTCCAACGTGTAATAAATTTTTTATTAATATTCTGAATTTAAGTCATAAGAAAAATAGTAAAAAAATTAAAAGAAATAACACGTGGCAACACGTGAGTAGCCCTGAGTTTATCCCGCCCATATTTTTCTTATTCACGTGCTGCCGTGTGTCATTCTTTTTAGGTTTTTTTTTAAGAAAACTTAAACCAAAAGTTTTCGGTACTATTTATTTTAACGCAAAATTACATTTTTACACTAAAAAGTCAATCCTGGTAATTTTGCATTAGTTTTTTTTTTATTTTTTATTTTTTATAACTATTTTTCTTCTGATTTAATTTAAGAATATTACTAAAAAATTCATTATACTTCGAAAAAAATGCTACGCACTAGTTGAACATTGTCTTCGTCTGAACATCCCTAAAACCTAACTTTTGATTTTAAAAAGGGGTGTGCTATCCACTCACCCTCTTTTACTTCTCACGCACCCTTTGTTAATTTCTGTCTGTTGATCTTCTTTAATTCATCCGATTCGACGGCCGAAAATTAGAAGATGTGTGAGAAGTAAAAAAGGGTGTGTGGATATCACACTCCTTTAAAAATTGTTAAAAAAAAGTTCTCTAAACATAAATTTTAATTAAAATTACCTTTAAAAATTCATAAAAAATCAATTTACTTCGAAAAAATATTCTCAATGATGCTACAAACAAGTCGGGATATTGGCGTTGTCCATACAACTTTAAAGGACAAGGATTGTCTGCCCTCCCACTTCCGGTGCTCTCCCGTGCCCTCCTATTTTGTGTGGTCACGGTTAATCCACGTCAACATTTTATATTGTTTTTTTTATAGAGATAATAACACAAAAATGAATAATAATATAAAATGTTGACGTGGCTTAACCGTGACCATACAAACAGGAGGGCATGGGAGGGCAGACAATCCTTGTCCAACTTTAAAACCTCATTTTCATTAAAAAAAAAAAAAACACACTAGTTGTCGGAACTTGAATTACTTGATGTAAAAACTTATTTTAGGACACTATTTGCATAGGAAACGTCGCAACGAATTCGTAGCACCTTTCAAAATATTTTTTTGACTTCAAATTAATTTTTTGTGAATTTTTAAAGATAAATTTAAATCATGTTTCACATGTGTATTAATGGTTCAACTTTTCTCTGGGCACTCACAATTAGTTTCTACTTAGACTTTTAGATTAGATTTTAATTTACTCACAATTTTTCCATATCACTTACTGTTTATAGGCTTATAGCTTAATCACCTCCAAGTATCGGCCAGCACGCCATAAACTTGAGCAACTTCTACTCACAAGAATATAGGATTCTAGACTACTCCACGGAACGAATAGGAAAAGGGATTCTGGACCACTCAACATAATCCAATGAAGATAGGCTTCTAGACCACTCAACGAAACCTAATAGGGAAAGGGATTCCGGATCACTCAATGGAATCCATTCCTAAAATGCATATAGTCATCCAGTGTGAATTAACCAAGCATAACTATAGGCAACCGTCCTATAGCGTGGTCCCCCAATGTGAATTTGCAAGGTAGGACCACCTATGGATTATAATGTAACCCAGTAGGCAATGACCCCCTGATGTGGATTAACCAGATAGAGTTACCCCTAGTATGCGTATGGTCCTCTAACGTGGATTATCTACACATGAGTATAGGCAAGCATCTAGCAATGTGGTCCCTCAATGCGGTTTAACCAGGCGGGACTACCCATCAAAGTAATGTAATCAAGTAGACTGTAACCCATTAATGTGGATTAACTAGGCAGAGTCACCCTTAGAGTGCGTATGGTCCCCCAATGCGGATTAACCAGGCAAGACCATAAGCAAACCTCTAATAGTGAGGTTCTCCAATCGAATTAACTAGGCGAAACCGCCTATGGAGATGATGTACAAGGTAAGTAGTGACCTTAATGCAATTAATCACGCGAAATCACTCATAAAATGTGTATGGTTTTCTAATGTGGATTAACAAGGCGAGACCATTCATGTACCACATTGCTTATGGTGTAGTCACACCATCACACATCATAGCTCATACATCAATTCAACATGAATTAAAATGTAATTACACACACTATCAATTCCACATGATCAACGAATATCTAATCACACAGATGTATAAGTTATGCGCATTAATTCTAATATGTTCCCTGACTTATCACTTCATACTCGTAGGCTCATAACTGTCCATTATCATTGATGTTATCTAGAATCGAGTGATCACGGGCCGTGAATCATCCAGAAACTGACGGCCTAGACAAACGGGACAAATTTTGATTGGTTTATGTTCAAAACCAAGAGATGGGTTGAATGGGAGTAGTGGCCGAAGTCAGCATCGCCTGAACTCGATGGAAACAATGTTAAAGTTTTTGCAGGGAGCCAGGTCAAATTGCCACACTATTTGGGCCGCGGGGTTGACCCGCAAGTTTAGTTTTCCACAAATGGGAAGGTTCCTCCTAGTTTATTGGCATTCCTTAAATAGAAAGTCTGAATGACCAAAATGTCTCCTCCAATGCCTGTTAATTTCTCCTTCATTATAGCTCCTATTCGTGAAGTTTTGACCTACGCATTCATAAGATCAAACTCTGAAGAAAAAAAAAAAATTAAAAAACTAAGAGTGACCTCAAGAGGTTTACGAATTTTCAATGACTAATTAAGGAAAATCAACTTTGTAACTAAGTAACTAAAACACTAAAACTGCCTAAAATAAAATAAGTTTGCGTAAATACGAAATACATAAAATCAAGCAGTGAAATTCGGAAATGAGATTTCACACTTGACAAACGAGTGCTAAGTTTTACAAGATAAAGTGAGATTGTCTTTTGAGACTTAGACAACATCGTTGAAAATAAACCTCTTTTTTTTTATTTTTTTTATTTTTTATTTTTTATTTACCAAGAACTAAAACCAGATAATGAAAAAGAAAGCAAAAAAAGTAGAGGAGAGTCAAATCTCCTCCATCATATGCCCTTTTCCTCCACTTTAATCATTAATCATGATTTTTTGCATATTCAGGCAACAAAAAAAGGAAAATTAAATAAAAATGAATAATCTATTATTTTCTGACTTATGGAGTAAGTGCACTTGTAGATACATACACCACAACTATTGCAACCCTCCACGTGTAATTTCACTTGAATCCATAGCCTTATTAGTGAGAGCAACTCCACTCCAAAACACTACAGCCCACTCTGGAAATTGGGCATAAGGTGAATCCAATAGAGAAGTCAGGTAATAATTTACAGGCTCAATGCCTGGGCATGTCACGCAAGGCTAATTTTATCATTACGTTGGCCATAATTTAAATTATTGAAATATCATTAAAATGATTAAAAAGTATAAAAAATTAAATAAAAATATAAAGAATTATAATTTCTTTTCAATAAATACTTAATCATGTTTTTCCACTTTACATTACATTTCAATATTTTCAAATATTTTCATCTAATCTGTTATTATTATCAGAAATTAAAAATAAAGTTATCTTTTATTATTTTATAAAATAAAAAAATACTAATATTTTAATACAAATTGATTGGCTATTCAGTTTAGGATGCAATTCCTGATCATTTAAAGAGATTGAGTTGTCTATTGCCATTCTCGTAATTTCATCCAAAAAGCAAGGGCAATGTCAATGATGACGTAATCACGACAGCAACCGGCACTACTTTATTTGTTCAACCCAAGAAAAATTACATACTCAAACTGTCACGACAAAACCAAGAAAAAAAAAAAAACCGAAAAAGAAAACGAAATACGAAAGGCCGTGACGGAGCTACCGTGACAGGGCTGTGACTGACAGCCAAGCTCCTCTGCCTCTGTATTGTGGCGCACTTTTAGCGCACTCGGACACAACTACGCAGAGAATTTCGCAGCAACAAGAAGAGCAGTGAAGCAGCAGCTGAAGCACTGAACACGACAGACCTCACCTCCCCACACCAAACGACACCGTATTCGACACTCATCGTTCTCTCGCATTCTCTTCGTCTCCTTTCTTTCTCTGCAACTCTTCAAATTTCACCATTTTTCAGCAGCTCACAGAAACTGACGTGATAGCAACAATGGAGGCTTTCTACAGGCTCGAAGCTTGTGGAATAGTGTAGCTTTTTACTCCCCTTCGGAAGGCCTTCAGCTTCCTCCCCTTTCTCTCTCTTCACTCTATCTGTTATAGATGGCTGGCCGGAGATTGAGACTCAATGCATGGAACTTGGATCCAGAGAGGAAGAGGACCGGCGGACTGAGGACGAAGCAGGCCGGGAGAGGATCATGCCGTGGAAGTTAGGCGCCGCCGGGAAATGCACACTCTTCGGGACTGATTTATTTGTCATTTGAATCGGCTGTCAATTTTGTCTACTCTGTTCTGTTCGATTAGTGCTTTGAATATTCTGAATTTTTGGAGCTCCGGAGAGGCGGTAGCCATGGGGTTTTTGCTTAAGGAAGTGCTCAAGAGGCTGTGCGGCGCCAATCAGTGGGCTTACGCTGTCTTCTGGAAGATCGGCTGCCAGAACCCTAAGTAAGTTTCCCAATAAACTGGAGCAAACGCACAGAATGCTGGTAATTTTTGGTTTTCCGATTATTCAGTTCTTTAATTTTTTGAAAAATATGGTCTGTCGTCTGTTTGGTTGCTGAGAAAGTGGAGGAATAGTGTGACTAGTTAGTCTTAGGTTTTGGGGAGATTTGAGATTTTATTGTTACTGTTTTGTTTCCTGCATTTTCTGAGTAGCCAAACAGAGTGGATCTGGTATCAGGATTGGATTATATTGTCCGTTTCCGTTTGGTTTGAATGAGTAGGGTGTGGGAGGACATAATATATAATCTAAGATACGATGGATATGTAACAGTGTAACAGTGTAATGTGTCTACTGTGTTTAGATTCGCGTGATCTGAGCTAAAGTCTTTATTTCTGTTTTTGGAAGTTTATGTTTTGGTTTGTTCTGTTTTGTCTTTGAGAATCTAATGAGTGAAAAAGTGAGTTTGCATTTAGCTTGCCAAACCTGCCCTTTAGTGGACGCATTTAGTCCTCGTTTGTTTATACTCCAATACAAGTGATAGTCTGCTTTAAATTAATCTAAACTACCGGGAAGAGGATTCGAACTTGGGTGCGGAGGGTTAAATCTGCTGATGAGTTGCTCTAAGAAATTGCACTTGATATTAGATATGTTTTGAAACTTAGATACATTATTACGCATGTTAAAACTACTCCCAGGTGCCAACTGAATTGAATTTTGTTTTTTATCTCTTAAATCTTTTATGCGATCATGTGTCATGTCATCTTTAGATGCTTTGATGTCTGCTCTCTTGGGAATTATATGTTTCTAATGAACTTGGTGGCAGACTATTAATTTGGGAAGAATGTCATTACGAACCATCAGTATCTTCTCTACCTAAACGCAATGCTGGAACTGAAAGAGCTGAATTACCATTTGGAGAGTGGGAGGGATGCTGGGTTTCTTCTAAAGTGTGCTCCTCTTCTAGTGGGATTCAACAAGAGGAAAGAGTGTCCTCACTTATTAACACAATGATGATGGATAAACCGTTTAACATAGTGGGTGAAGGGTATGACTTTTCTGTTCCCTGTGCTTGTTGCTTTTCTTGTTAGCTGTAAACAACCATTTGAAAAACTGTTCTTTTGGTCATTTCAGGATGGTTGGACGAGCTGCATTCACGGGGAATCATCAATGGATTTTATCAGGCAATTACAGAAAAGATGCCCATCCACCAGAGGTATATATTGGTATTTCTAATTACCTCATTTTTATATGAAATTATTTTTTCTTTTTGCGGATGGAAGTATAATAAATTTCAACCACACATGAACGTACATGCCCCTTCTTAGACTGGATACCCCAATCAGGATGTGACATGGCTGATCGACCACTTCTCACATTTCTCATTTATGGGATCTCATATATCACACACACATATGTATATATACTATGAATATAAGTATATAAAAATATATATATTTTATCTACCATATGAAATCACATTTGTGTGTGTATTTTCATTTTATATATACTGTCATGAAAATCCATGATTACCAATTACCATCGAATCAAAATCCAATGTTTAATGAAAAATTTGATCTTTTTTAGAAAGAAAAGTAATTTCTCTGAATCTTTAAAGTTTCACAGGGGTAGATTTCGCAGTGACTGGAAAATGCGTTCTTGTATATCAGTATTTCTACTTGTCCCCATCAGTGCCATTTTTGCTTGAAAAGTTTAATGAATTTTTTTGGGAAAAGGTCAGGACCCAGTTAGTAAGCACGCGTATCTACTTGCTCAAGATCTGTTCTTCAGTGCGTCTATCTTAGCTAAACATGTATATGTTGGCTATTCTCTTTTGACAGAGTACAATAACAACAACCAAGCCTTATCCCACCAAGTGGGGTTGGCTGCATGAATCCTAGAACGCCATTGCGCTCGGTTTTGCGTCAAGTCTTCCGTTAGCTCCAAGTACTCCATATCTTTTCTTATAGTCTATTTCAAAGTCTTTGTAACTCTTCCTCTACCCTTTTGCATTGATCGAAGCATCTGTAGGTTTTCGGTTCTCGTGTCCAAATCATCTTAAACGATTTTCTCTCATCTCACCTTCAATTGTGGCCACTCCTACTTTACCTCGAAAATCCTCGTTCTTAATCCTATCATTTCTTGTGTGCTCATACCTCCAACGAAGCATTTTCATATTCGTTAGACTCATTGTTTGCATGTGTTGCCTTCTGACCGCCCAACATTTCGTGCCATAAAGGATCACTGGCCTTATTGCCATCCCATAAAATTTTCCTTTGAGCTTTAGTGGCATACGACGATTGCACAACACACCTGATGCGCTCTTCCACGTCTTCGTTCCAACTTGGATTCTATGATTGAGGTCTCCATCTAATTCTCCATTATTTTGCAAGATACATCCAAGATAACGAAAACGTTCACGCTTTGGTACTTCCTGATCCCCGATTCTCACCCCTATCTCATTTGGGACCCCATTCCCATTGAACTTGCACTGCATATACTCTATCTTTGACCTAGTTAGGCGAAAACCTTTAGCTTCCAACACTTCTTGCCAAAGGTTAAGCTTCACATTTTCTCCCTCTTATGTTTCATCTGTCAGCATTATAACATCCGCACAAAGCATACACCAAGTGATACTATCTTGAATATGTCTTGTTAGCTCGTCCATTACCAATGGATAAAGATAAGGACTAAAGACTTGAAGTTGAGCTTTAGTGTAACCCTGTGGCTATTAGAAAGCTTTCAGTTTGTGCTTCATGAGTTATTACAATAGTCCTTGATCCATGACACATATCCCTTATTCTTTGGATATACGCTACTCGTATTCCTTTCTTCACTAGTATACTCAAAAGAATTTCTCTTGGGACCGGTGTTTTAAAAAACTCGTCTCAGGGCGCGCCTAGGCAGCCTTGGAGGCTGGGCGTCTGGGTTTTCACCTCTATTTTGTGGGGGTGGGTGTAGGGCGGCGTTGGGGTGCGCCCAGGCGTTCAACCTGGGCCTTTTTTTCCTTCTAAATCCATGTATGTTTCTAAAATGCAGGAGACTTGTAGTTTTAACGAAGAAGAAATATAAAGTTTCTCTCTCCAAATCCTATGTGACAAAGTCTAACTCTAACTGTTTTCTATTTTTTTAATTATTTTTTTACATTGTTGCCCATTCAGATTCCGCCACTGAGCATTTTAATTAGCAAAGTTTTATTTCTCTTCCAATTCCTCATAACTACTCCACTCAACCTTTATTTTCCTTTAAATTCTGTATAATAATGGCTCCGCTAAGCCTTTATATCCTTTTAAAATCCCTATGATTGCTCCACTTTGTCTTTATTTCATTTTAAATTCCCTATAATTGCTCCACTCAACCTTTATTTCCTTTTGAATTTCCTTATAATTGTGACATTCAACCTTTATTTTCCTTGAAATTCCCTATAATTGTGGTCACTCACCCTTGTTTCTCTTGAAGTTCTCTATAATTGCTTACAATAAAATAAATAATTATGACATTTTAAGACTTTTTGACATAGTTTCTAAGTACAACTAGACTTAGTAATGAAGAAGATGATATTATCTTTGATTTAGTTATAATTAAATTTAGTATTATATTTTATAAATATAATTATATATGTAATATATATTAAAATTTTACGTACCATGAAGCTTTGCCTCACGCCTAGGCAGGGCTATCTATGGGACGCCTTGCCTACGCCTTATAAATTGCTTGGGACCTTATCCTATGATTTTCCAAATCGGTAAAAACTTCACCTGTTTAAGTTTATCTTACATTGTCGGTCCCAAGCCTGGATAAAGGAGGAGGGGGAGGGCGTCAGGTAGTCAACAGCCGGCACTCCTATCTTACGTCGAATCCTTGGGATGTGATCATACCAACTCACATGCACCGGATCCCATCTGAACTCCGAAGTTAAGTGAGTTTTGGGCGAGAGCAGTACTAGGATGGGTGACCTCTGGGAAGTCCTCGTGTTGCATCCCCCACAACCGACCCCACATAGTGGGAAAAGGCTTAGAAGAAGAAGGAGGTAAAAACTATGTGCAAATCCTTTTTTCGTATCTCTCTATCGTTCCATCGATCTTCGTAAGAGATAGATTGCTTCCATTGTCGAGTGCCCTAGTATGAACCCAAATTGATTCTCTAAGACTTGTGTCTCTTGCCTTAATCTATGCTCAATTATCCTTGCCCAGAGCTTCATTGTATGGCTCATTAGCTTAAAACCCTTATAGTTAATGTAATTTTGTATGCCGCCCATATTCTTGTAGATAGGCACCAAAGTGCTTTCTCTCCACTCATTGGGCTTCTTTTCCATTTTCAATATCTTATTGAAAAGGTTTGTGAGCCATGCTATGTGGTTCTAACTTGCTATACCCGTCTCTCCCAAACCCTTCCACACTTCAATCGGTGTATTGTTGGGACCCAAACCCACTGCTTTTCTGTGCTTCATCTTTTTCAAAGCTACAACCACTTCCTCTTTCCTGATTCGGCAGTAAAAGGAGTAATTTCTACACTTTTGTGTTACTCAACTCACCTAAAGAAGTACTCATGTTGTGTCCCTCATTGAAGAGATTATGAAAATAAGCTCTCCATCTGTCTTTAACTGCGTTCTCCATAGCTAGAACATTTCTAATCGGTTATAAATGTCTTCAAAAGTCACTAGCTTCGCTTCTCTCATGGCGTTCTTTGCTTCCTTCTTCGCTATCTTATACCTCTTATAATTTTCATTGGTTCTATCCTTGTATAAGGCTTTACAACATTCCTTGTACCTCCTTCCACCATCAAGATTCCTTTTGATGTGGAGGAAAACTGTAGAGAGAGTAGCTGTTGATTATACTTGGATGAGTGAAAATAAATTTTAATGGAAGATAAATGATGTATAGCTATCTATTTAGTTTTCATAAATTTGTCAGAGGCATTTTTGCGCATGACAATTTTGAATTTACATAAGCATTGTTTCATCAAAGGATAAAACTTGTATTCAAGTTTTGGGGTTTGGCATTTGTACTTATATGACTTAATTGTGACTGCTTCAGGTCCTCAATGAGATGCACCACCAATTTTCTTCTGGCATGCAGGTATGCTAGTTCCTGAATAACAACTGTTTTGCATATTCTATATTTTTCTGTTTCATGACATTACTTGTATTTTTATTTGGTCTGCAGACAGTTGCAGTTATTCCTGTTCTTCCTCACGGTGTGGTTCAACTTGGTTCTTCCACAGCTGTAAGTCCTTGGTTCTATGGCGCCATCAAATTATTCACTAAATATTTGATTCCAGTAGTTTGCATCATATTCACCTGTGCCTGCCGCTAAAATTTTCTTTTCTCAATAAATGACCAAGTTTGTCCAACCATGAGGCAAATTTTGGGTTGGCCATTCTGTTAAATTTTCCACATGGGCACTCAGATTTCGGCGATATATTAACACAAGAAAGCTGCATTTAGTAATATTTGCAAGGCAAGACGATGAAATCTGGATTTTATACTAATCTGTATTTTGTATGGCATGAAAGCTTGTCATGGGCTTCAGGCCAAATAAATTAATTTATTGACTGGCTGCCATTTTACATGAATGGCTGTTGGTTACACCTTTGTTCTGTTACGAGCAAAAATTGTTCTGATATTAACAAGCCCTACATGTCTATTTATGAATGACTATTACCACCTATGTTCTGCTATGAATGACTATTACCACCTATGTTTTCATAAAGTTTGACCATTCTAATAAGGGTTTTTATCGCAAGTAGTCCCTGAAATTGACCTATATCATCAAGATGGTCCATGAAAATGAAAATCAATCACTGTAGTATGGGTGTTGGAAATCAGTATAGTCATTTCGTTAGAATTTCATCAAAATTTCTATTAGCATGCTGATTTGGCACATATGTAGATCCCACAAATATTGCCACATGGATAAATTATTAAAAACTTTATAAAAATTTAATTTAAAATCATTTAAAACTAAGTTCAAAATGATTAAATAAAAAATTAAAAGCTGTTGAACAAAAACAATTAAAGCTGCTACTTTCACGATGAGGAAGACTCAATTCGTGCAAGGAGAGAGAGAGAGAGAGCCAGGGGAAGGCTAGGGGCAGAGGAGATCATATGCAATGACCGAGCCGAGGACGTCATCCAAACTTGTCTAAAAAATTCTTCGTTCCTAGGTTGTCTCGTTGTCTCAAAATTGGGATCGGGGGTTGCGATGGGGGACTGGTGGTTGTTGGCTTGGTGTTGGTTGGAGGTTGGGTTGAAGGGAAGCGGGTTGAGGTGGGTTGGTGTGGTAACGGTGGGGAGGGAAGGGGCCGACGATTCGATGGTGAGGGGGAAGGATTGACAACATCGATGTCAGGGGTGGGGTGCGGGTGGGGAAGATGGTCGCTTGGGGTGGGAGAGATGGCAAGAGAATTGGCAGATGGTGAGGATTGAGAATTAAAGCTGCACCTAATTGTTTAATTTAATTAGTTGAGGATTAAAGATGCATCTAATTTTTTTTGTTGAATAGCTTTTAATTTTTTAATTTAATCATTTCGAATTTAGTTATAGTGATTTTAAATTAATTTTTATGAAGTTTTTAATAATTTATCCATGTGGCAATATTTAATAGAATTGTGGGGTCCACATATGTGCCAAATCAGCATGCTAACAAAAATTTTGACGGAATTCTAACGAGGGGACCACATTGATTTGCAATAGCATTTTCAAGGACTACATTGATTGATTTTCATTTTCAGGAACCATCTTGATGGTTTGCGTCAATTTCAGGGACTACTTGTGAATTGTGATAAAAACCCTTCTAATAATGCAAGCGGTTGATTAAGCCAAATCAATGTTTGATTTGTGTCTGTTGTCAGTTCCTTCCAACCTGATTAATGTATCCATTCTCATTCAGATGATGGAGGATACAGGATTCATCAATGATGTGAAGAGTTTAGTCCTGCAACTAGGACGTGTTCCTGGTGCTCTTTTAGAAGAAAACTGTGTGACAAAAGATTTGGTTGAGAAATCTGGGTTACCCTATACTTCTGGAACAGTGGCATCTATGCATCCAGCAGGAAATTTAAAGGTTACAGGATCTATACGGATGACTGATAACTACACCCATCAAAGTCACTTTAGTCGGGCCTCAGGCCTTTCTGGCCAACTATCTCACTCTCTTCTTGAGGATATTCAGAATAATTCTCAAACCACTTCTTCAGCATTTCAAACCCCAAATCTCACCCAAAGTCTGCCCAAAATTCATGATGATCCTCAACAACCAACAGTTTCTCCATTGATGAAGCCAAACTTTTCTTTGGGTGGCCAACTAAAGGATAGAGTTCGGGGAACTGAAGTGATTACCTCAAATTCTGATGCGTGGTCGAACCAGCCGACTACCTCTTACAATTCAGGGGTGGGACTCAAATACCCGTCTTTAGGTCAATCAAGTTCAGATCAGAACAGCCTAAAGTTTATAGAACATATGATCTTGTCTGCTGGTAGCATTAGGCATCATCTTGATAAGAACTTTAGCGCATCAAATGGTATCATGCCTCAATTGGGAACAAGTGGAAGTTTAATCCTTGATCAGAGCAAAGGTTCGACAACAACCACATTGCTTGGAGGAAGTCAAGTGCATGGTGGATCGAGTAGTCATTCAAGGCCAATTTCTGTTCCTTGCTCTTTTTCAGACCCCCACAGGGTAGCTGACATCAACCTCTCTGGTGGATGTCTGTCTGGTGTTAAATTTCAAAAGGCTGATGCATTCCAAACGGAAGGAGTTTCTTCATCCGGTGTTGCAGGTCAATCATCTGCTAATAACATGCCTTCCAAAGGCTCTGATCACAGACAGTTTTCCGCCGATGTGAAGCTTACCCAGAGTGAATTGGCCCCACAAAGGATAGATGATGAATTGTTTCAAGCACTGAACATTCCATTGGCAGATTCAGATGAACATATCCCCTTGAATGCACACATCCCTGGTATTGTTCTCGATGATTTTGATGATAAAAACTGTAGTCCAGGATCTGCAAATGCTACAAATGATGCATATACTCAGGTTTCATCAGGGGATGATTTGTTTGATGTTTTGGGTATGGATTTTAAAAACAAGCTGTTTAATGGCAATTGGAATAATTTGCTTGCTGATGAGACACATTCAGACGCAAGAAACCTAGGCAAGAATACTTCAACATTTACAAATGTGCAGGAGTTGGCTTCAGATTATTATCCAGCAGGTCAAGAAGCATCAAATGGTTGCATTTTCTCTGGGGCAGGCACTGAACATCTTTTAGATGCTGTGGTCTCTCGGGCTCAGTCTGCTGTCAAGCAGAACTCTGATGATAATGTGTTTTGGAGAACATCATTGACAAAAATCAGTAGCTCTTCCGTCCCTAATAGTTCTCCCCCGTATGGACGAATTATTATGTCTAATGATGTGCATGGGGAGAAATTTGGCCTTCCTAAATCTCTTGTAAATGAAGGGACGGAAGAAACTAGTTCCCTTCAGTCTGGGTGTAGAAAAGAGGATGCGGGAAACTGTTCACTGACCAACTCTATATATGGATCTCAAATTAGTTCTTGGGTTAAACAGGGTAATAGTGCAAATCATGAGAGCAGTGTTTCAACAGCATATTCTAAGAGGCCTGATATAATAGGAAAATCAAATCGCAAAAGGCTTAAACCTGGAGAGAACCCTAGACCAAGGCCAAAAGATCGTCAGATGATCCAAGATCGTGTGAAGGAGTTGCGTGATATTGTGCCAAATGGGGCAAAAGTAATACCTTTCTTCCTATTCCTTGTTTTTAAATTTTCAATATTCAGATAGTGATGCCATTATTTTGATAACTTTATATGGTTTTACAGTGTAGCATAGATGCACTGCTTGAACGCACCATCAAGCATATGCTGTTTTTGCAAGGTGTCACAAAGCATGCCGACAAGCTAAAACAAACGGGAGAGTCGAAGGTACAATCACTGTCTACTTTTCCCCTTGTTTCCTTTAAAAAGGAATCTGCTTTCATTGTTGAGAGAAATCCAGAGTTAGGGGAGTTGGATTCAGAATATGAGATATTTAAAGACAAGGATATAACAAATATGGGATCCTTTTGAGATGATGTATGCCCTTTACTGCCTATGCAGATTATCGGCAAAAAAGATGGACTGGTTCTAAAAGACAACTTTGATGGAGGGGCGACATGGGCTTTTGAGGTTGGGACACAATCAATGGTTTGCCCTATCATCGTTGAGGATCTCAATCCACCCCATCAGATGCTTGTGGAGGTTAGTGACTGGCATTTTATGAAATATCTGAAATTGGAGCTTTGGCTATCAGTGAAGTACACGGAACAATATGTTTTCTTTCCATTTTGTTCTCTCTTTTTTTCAGATGCTCTGTGAAGAACAGGGTTTCTTTTTAGAAATAGCTGATTTAATCAGAGGTATGGGTTTGACCATCCTGAAGGGGGTGATGGAAGCTCGGAATGATAAGATATGGGCGTGCTTTGCAGTAGAGGTAATATTGAAAACAAGAGCCTTTTTTATTTATGATCATCTGCAACCATGAAGTCCTTAATTCCCATTCAATCTACAAACCCTAGGCACCTTTTTAAACCATTCACCCCATTGTCAGAAAATTTCCTATTGATCATACGGGATCCTAATATATGAAATCTAAAGGGATTTCTTAACATCAGCTTCACTTTACACTGAATACTTTCAAATATAAAACTAGAAGTCCAGGACATAATAGACTGTTGGTTCCCTTGCTCCTTCATATGACCGAGATCTTGGATCAAATTCATGATTCATGTCATTTTCTGTAGTCTTGAATTCATTTAATTTAGGTTAAAACTGAATGTTAAATTAACAGACATGTGAGAAAATCTGGGTATATCATAGATGTAGCAAAAAAGATGCATGGCAATTTTAAGTGTCCCCGTCGTCTGGTTTTCTCATAGTAGAGACGATGCTTGTTATATAGCCTGTAAGGCATTCCAGTCATGATATTACTACCAATGTTTTCTTTGATTTTGTGGTACCAACTAGGAACTTCTGAATCTTGTTGCCAATATTTTGCTTGTTCAGAAGGCGCATCCAGTATTACCTTCTTTATATTGGTCATTTACGTCCAAAGTGTTATATGCAGGCCAATAGGGACGTAACGAGGATGGAAATATTTATGTCACTCGTTCAGCTTTTGGAGCAAACTGTAAAAGGCACCGCGTCATCGGCCAATGCCATGATGAACAATATGATGGTCCACCATTCAATACCTGCAACTGGCAGGCCTAGTAATTTGCAGTGAGCCGCTAGATATACAGTTTCCGTGTTCATAGGCGCAGTAGATTGTGATGAACCACAGTTGCTATAGCTTGTTGGTCTGGACATGTTCAGAGTGAGCCAAGATTTCGCTTGCCATGACGAACATGCATTCTTGACTAGCATCTCTGGCAGCTCTCACCTTGGCCCAGTTTATGTTTCAGAAAGCACGATCCTGGCCGTCCTCACTTTAGCGGGGTGAGATTTGTTAAACTAGTCAGAAACGGCTTTGTACTAGCGTGTTTTCTTTGACGTAGCTAAAAATCTGAATGTTCAACTATATGCCCTACTGAAACATTTCAGCCATGGACACTGGTGGTGTGTGTAGAGGCTACCGATTGGGTATAACTTATGGGATATAGATTTTTGCAAATGTATAGAGGTTGGTAGGGGTGGGGATACTGTAGGGTTTCCGACCTGTTAGTTAAACGAAGACCACCGTTTCGTTTCCCGGAGTTTTCAAGGTTTATAGATAACTTACGTTTGATGTCTAAGAATGTGGTTATTGAATGTTTTTTCATCTGGTCTCGTGTTTTGGTTTTCGCTTAATTGAACAGCATGACAATATTTTTGTGGACACAAGTTGTATTGGGTGAGGGAAATTAAAGAGAATGACATTAAACTTTAGAGTGACACTAGAAAATTTGCCTGCGCTTTGCTATGGGTTTTAAAACCATTATCCACAACAAACATGATAAATTTCCGTTGAAAGTAACTGAAAAAAACGGTGTACTACCTAAGAACCAATGAAGTGAAACTTTGCTTGCGATGTATGGATATGCATATTGTAAGAACATGTACAATCAAAAGGGTGGATTTCAAAGACAACGAATAAGATCATTGTCTCATTAATTACCTAACTCGAAAGGTTACATTCATCAGTATGTTGATTCTCTTTGCAGTGATCACCATGGAAAAGAGGATTTTTTTTGTTTTCAAATGAAGACCACGTCCAACTTCTTACCCAAACGAAATAATATACCAAAAATGAAGTAAAAATGATAGCATGTGTAAAAGAGAGAACATTGAAATAGGGACACACCCCGTTTTACTTCTCACACACCTTTGATAATTTGTGTCCGTTGATCTTCTTCAATTCATCCGATCCGACGGTCAAAAATTAAAAAGGTGTGTGAGAGTTAAAATGGGGTGTGTAGATATCATACCCCTTGAAATAAAAGCATACGAATGAAGCCATACAAACTTGTTTGAAACTAAAGATATATAAAACTCAAAATAAAACCTCATTAAGCAAGAGAACACATAGTTCTGAATTCTTATTTGGATCGTTCCTTCTCGATACAGGCGAGGACTGGTAGCGACCATCAGAAAAGCAATCTGTTAAAAGCAATCTATTCCCCAATATGCACCAAAATACAGTTACAATAGCCCAGACAATCAGACATATAGGATCTGCTTACAGTGAACTTCGACAAACTAATTTTGTAGGTGTCCACCAATTCCGTCATTAAATCAACCAAATGAGAGAATATAGGAACTAACATTGGATGTCAAGAATTTGTACCCGTATTGCGCTAATTGATAACGATGAACTGGAACCGCGGTTGAGAATTCCTTAACGATACAACAGTAATAAGATTACGTATGTTAAGCAAGCTTGAGAGGTAAGTAAGAGAACAACAATGTCGCACTGGAGGAATCTGAAACAATAACGTATAACTATTCAAGATGACACATAAAAGCTTAACTTCGTGGATGAAAAAAGTTCAAATGGTGTTTGATTATGGAATACTGAGAGTGTTGCCTTAACTATTAGCTACATTGAAGAATGCCAAGTAAAATTCCATACGACAGAGACTAAAACATGAGCCGGCCCACGTTCTCACCCGGACGTCAACAATTCTCTGTCCAAACAGAGAAACAATCAAAACTTACTGATGTGCCAACAAAATGCTACATTAGTAAGAATACTCCACTTAAGACAAAATTTAGAGCTGCAATTGGCATTTAGAAAACTAATTAGTAATATTGTTATTCAAAAACTGAGTCGTATACTATTGAAACCAATTATTTACTTACTACAACCAACACTTTCAATATCAAAAGAGAAAGAAATCACAGTACACAGCGAATTAGCAGAAAAGTGCCACATTACATACCGTCATATGACTGTAACTAACTCCTGATATCAACTGCTGGAAGAAAAACTTTGCCTGATGCAAAACAACAATTAAATAAAAAAAGTATGTAAGTTTTAGTTATATTACGACTGTTTATGTAAAAATGCTTCAGACCTACCTTTCCCTATCTCAAACTAAACAAAAATCGAGATGAATTCCATTTCAAGGGACATTCGGAGATCCCATATTTCAGACTTTACACCAAAAACATTTTCGATAAAATTTTCTCTGCCTTTGAAACTACTTTACCTCATCCTCACTAAATCTACCAGCACTGAATATTCTCTCGAAGAGTTCTGCCCCAGTTACTCCATCACAATGGCTAGATGAGTTAGTGTCAGCAGGACCTGCAAGAAAGAGACCCGCACTACTCTCAAGTCTTAAACACAAACCTCTTTATCCATTATCACAAATGTTCCCGGTGATAGGGAACGTTTGCAACCCAATCTCCTCCCAAACTAGCTCCAGCCCATTTGGGCAATTGGGCTAAGGGGAGCCCATGGGAGAGGGCAAACGGGAGTCCAAGGCCCGAGTGCTTGAGGGAAAGTGATGCAAGGTTGACGTCAGCCACGTTATAAATTTTTTTGCATCAGGTGTGTGGGCACGTCTCGGGCAGATTTTCAGACGATGGGGCCCGCGTGTTAGCCCCACTTAGTCACTTTGAATCTGGACCGTTTGATTTCCAGATCAACGGTCCAGTTTTTTTGGTTTTAAATTTTTTAGAAAAAAGAAAAAAATCATTCTAGACTGTTGGATTTCAAATTTTTTGTAATCCAACCGTCCATATTAATTAAGTTATTAATTTTTTTTAAAACCAATTAAAAATTCGAAAAAATAAAAAAAATATATAATTTTTTTATTTTTATTTTTTTTATAAATACCTTACCATTTTCTCCCACATTACACCACATTTCAATATTTTTAGTGATTCTAAAAAGGTAACGACATGTGGTGTGATGAAATTGGATAAAAATCTTATTGAAATCTATCACAAAAAATTGTACTTTCGGATAATGACACGTGGCATAATGAGACCGGTTAAAAATCCTACCCAAATTACAAATAAAATTATTTTTTATTATTAGCAGGGCCTTTAGCCCGGCACGAATTGTTGGCCCGAGAGCCCAAGGTGGAGATGATGCAACACTGACGTCAGGGCGACGTCAGCCACGTTTATGTTTTTTTTTTTTTTGTGTTAGGCAAGTGCACTTCAAGTGCGCGTGGGGGTGTGTCTTCGACATGTTTTCAGACGTGGGGCATGCGGCGCAGATTCTGAAAGTTTACTGTTGGCTGGGACACGTGGCACCTTCATGTCCGTTGGATTTCAACGGTTACTTTTTGTGGACGGTTGGATTTCCAACGGTAAAAAAAAAAAAATTCAAACTTTCTTTAATTTCAGCCTTTGGATTTGAGATCAATGGTCCACGTTATTCGCTTTTATAAATTAAAAAAGAAGAAGAAAAAACAGTAAAAAAATATGAAATTTTACCATTGTGCCATGTGGCACAATCTGGAGGGTTGGATTTCAATTTTTTTTAATCCAACAGCAGAAATTAATTATGTGAATAAAAAATTAATAAAAAAATCCGAATATTTTTATAAAAATTAAAAAAAAATGATTTTACTTTTCTATAAATACCTTCTCATTATCTTCTACCTTACACCACAATTTCATATTTTCTCAATTACTTTCAACCATATTCCAATCTTTCTCTCAAAGTTTCAATCCAATTGGTTTCCAACAAAATGACTAATGATGCAGGTACGAATTGGACGCTTATTGAAGATGTTACGTTGTGTTCTACCTGGGTTGAAGTTACTTGTGATCCGATTACGGGTAATGAGATGCAGTTGCGAGAAATGTGGAGTCTTATTCATACCAATTATCTTGAGAAAATTGATGGGAAAAGAACCAAAGAATTGATGTCCAGTCGTTGGAGAATACTCAGCCAATCGTTTAGTATGTGGAGAGACGCCTTGGCACAAGCTAGTAGTAATCTTTGAAGTGTGGAAAATTTAGCGGATCAGGTAACAATATATTATTTATTTCTTTGTACTATACCCAAATTTACATTAGCTACTTTGATTATAATTATTTCTTCTCCCTCATTGTGTAGACACTTCAAGCACAAGCTTGGTATAATGCCATAACCAAAAACAAAAATAAATCATTCAACCGGTGGGAATGTTGGAATATTGTCAAAGATTGTCCTAAATTTAGAGTTGTGACTGTCGGTCTAGAAGTTGTCATGAACAACACTCCTCTACACTCTACGGCCGATCATGCCTCGCATATTCATGAAGATGACACAGAAGAAGTGCCAGAAGCGCTCCCTGAACAAGCGTCGGGGTTGACTCGTTATCCAATTAGGCCTCAAGGTAAGAAGGCTTTAAAGAGAAAAGGGAATGCTTCCAAGAATGATTATGCAAATTATATTGAAGAACTTGCTCGCCAAGGTGAATTGACTTTTGTGCGGGAAATGGCTAAATTTGAGGCTGATAAGGCTAAAGAGAAGGCAAAAGCTGCAGCTATTGAGAGATTATTTCAAGCTAATGAGAGAGAAAGAGAGCTACTTAGGCAAGAAAGGGAAGAGATTAAAGAAGAAAGAAGGGTTCAACAAGATCGTGACATTATGAAGGAGCCTTTAGAGGGGAAGTCACCGAATTCTAAATATTTTTGGAATTCGGAGAAAGCGGATGTGGTGCGAAGGAGGCGTGCAAGGGAAGCGAAAGCAAGATGAGATGGTCCTAGCACCACAAGAGGGGATGATCCTAGCACCACAAATTGGTTAGGTGATGATTTTCCATTCACGAGGGACTAGGGAATTTGTTTTTAATCGGAGCCTATAATTATCCAATCACTTTAGATTGTAATTTCTTATTTATTGAATAGAGTACTTTATGTTGTTTCCAATTTATTGAATTTAATAATTTATTCAATAAATTTGGTAAATTACGTGTCTAGTTCATATTCATCAATGGCATCATAATCGTACTCATCTTCCACAATCATGTTGTGAAGAATGATGCACGTCATCATGATGGATCGAAGCAACTCTAAATCAAACATTCTGACAGCACCCCTGACAATCACCCAACGAGCTTGGGGATACCAAAACAACGCTGCACGTCTTTCCTACACCCATCTTGATAGCTTGCAAAGTGTTTTTCCTTTGTACTTCGCAGACGTGGCACTGTTTTAACAAACGATGACCACCTTGGGTAAATGCCATCTGCTAGGTAGTATGGCCCGTGGTACTTATGTCCGTTGACTCAGTACGTGACTCTTGGCGATTTTCCTTGCAGGACATCGTTGAACACTGGGGATTGGGCAAAGACATTGAGGTCATTTTAAGCCCCCAGAACAACGAAAAAAGTGTGCCAAATCCATGTATCAAATGATGCCACCGCCTCCAAAATGATACTTTTTGCTTTTCTATCCCCATAAGCTCCTTGCCATGCACTTAGACAGTTTTTTGAAGTTCAGTGCATACAGTCAATGCTTCCAATCATCCCAAGAAAACCTTGCATCTCGGCCTTCTTCAGAAGCCTTTGCAAGTCCATCTTAGTAGGTTTCCGAAGGTACTCTGCAGTGTAGAGAGATTCGATTGAATGGTTGATTTCCCCATCCTCGCTATCTTATCCACTTGCTCTGTAAATGCTCCATATGCAAGCATCTGCAAGGCAGCAATAATTTTTTGCTCAAGAAGTAGACCCATAACACCAAAAAAATCCTTCTTTTGCACAAAGTAAGAATCATGGTTGCAAACAGCAATCATGATTTTATTGAACAAATGTTGTTTCATTCTAGAACGACGTCTAAATTACGTATCAGAGAATGCACTGTTACGGACAAAATAATCGTCCAAGAGATCCGTACCTCGTCGTTGCCAGCTTCTATCAAGGTTTGCTGAACGGCTGAGCCTGTAGATCTGAGCCACAACTTGGATGACTCGATGAGAATGTGAGGCTCTTTGGCTTCTTGCTTTGTCATCTCTCCTTCTATGCTCTTCATCCTCTTCATCTTCCATCTCATTTTGGGCCACCTGGAGATTGAACATTTCTTCCCCTTTCTTAAAAAATTCTTTCTCTTGCTCCTCAATTACCCACAACATCCTTGAAGAAGAAGACATTGTAAGAAGGAAGTAAAAACTATGAATAATGATAGAGATTTTGATTTTGGTGAAGAAGGAAGCAGAAACTATGAATAATGATAGAGATTTTGATTTTGGTGTGTGATTTCTGGTTCTGGATGGTGGGTTATATGGAGGAAAAAGAAAGGATTAGGTTGTAGATAATGCCACGTGGCATGTCGTCATTTGTTAAAAATCTGATCGAAATCTATCCTCAAAGATTGTTTTCAGATTGTGACACGTGACGCGACATGATTGGTAAAAATCTTATCAAAAATCTATCCTTAACGATTCTGAAAAGGTAACGACACGTGGCACAACGAGAACGATTAAAAATCTTATCTGAAATTACAAATAAAATTACTTTGTATTATTTTATAAAATAAAAAATACTAATATTTTATTACCTATTGCCATGGCTATTCAATGTAGGGGTGGAGATGCAAAAGGAAGTTATTGTTCATTGGAGACTATTCAATAGTGACTTGCCCTAGGGGGCCTTTGTAATGCTAGAGTTGCTCTTACTCCCTCACTCTTTCTCTATGTAACCATTCCCTTCAACCCCACCCCCCATACGTTTCCCCATCTCTCTCTTTGCAACCAACGTCAGCGGACAAAACCCACCCCCTTTCTAGCTCCTGCCCTTCCCATCAACCTTCTGTTCACCCCCAACCTTTCCCATCAACCCTCTGTCCACCCCAACCTTTCCCATCAACCCTCTTGCCTCTTATTGTGCAAACCCTAAACTCAATGTCACCCTCTGCCTCTCTGCACGATCTCCTTGACGAGATCGAAAACAACCTAACGGGTTGGGCCTTTGCTAACTAAAAATTTAAGCCTAGGGAACACATAATGGACGGCCCAAAACAACCCAACCCCAATTTCAGCCGCAATTTAATGGCTTCTTGTGATGGTGCCTCCTGGTAAATTTTATGCTCACAAGAGCAACATAAGTTGGTACAAATGAACCCCACCAACAATATAATTCACTGTAACTTCTCTAACTAACTAACATTGTGATAAAAATCCCCGCCTAGGCGCTTGACGGTTGGCCACTACCTTGGTTAATCTCTAGGTGTTGAAAATTAACGAAGGGCGCCTAGACTTGCTTAGGCGCCCGCCTAATCCACCCAGACCTGCCTAAGTCACGGCTCACTTAGACAGAAAATAGATAACTTTTATTTTGCATGTTATTTTTTTAATAAATTGTACGAGTTTGTTTTTTTATTTTTATTTTTTATTTTTTTTAATAGCAATTGTAAAAGACTTATTGAATACTTATGAACACACATTACATGTTTGTTTCTCATGTTTTCAATATATTTCAATACTTTATAATATATATATATATATATATATATCTATATCTCATTTTATTTTGCAGTTTATGATGAAATTATATATATTTTGAAGTATAAGTAGACACTTATTAGACAATATATAATAGATTTATTTAAATTCGCCTAGTCTGCTTAGGTCCCTGCCTAGCCACCTAGACTCCGCATAGGCGCTAGACTCTAGTTCGCCACCCGACTATTGTCTAGCATATTTTAGAACCTTGCTAACTATACAAACACTTCACAAGTTAAGTTGGACAAGAAAAACCTCAATATTCAATAGTATTTAGATAGCTAGCATCCATTTGACATTTTTCAGCTCGTAAAGTTTCTTATAAATATATTGTTTCATTTTTTCCTTTAGCAATATATATATATGATTACAAGAAAATAATGTGGCCTCGCTAAACCTTTTTAGGTAAAACCTAAAAACCTCTTTTCGTATTTAGGACTGGATTGGAATAGATAACTTTCAAAATTCAACGTATATTAAAGGTAGAAGAGGATGATATTAAACACAAAGAAACTATCATGTCTGGGATGGGAGAAATGCAAAAATATTCCTAGCTTATTGTCTAAAATTCGTCACTTTTCGGGACTTATTTTTAGTCACAAAAAATAGTACTCTTATCACATTTATCATACTACATTTGTATCACCTTTCTAACAGAAATGAGATCCACAAACTGAATTCAAATGACAGATAACAAAGAATAATGATAACCTCAATATGAATTTACTAACTCATTGAGTAGACAGATGCTTGCGGATGACAATGTCCTTGAAACAGATTTTTACCTCTACTCAGTGCTTGTAGTTCGCTAGGTGTCCTCTTCACTAGGATTCAATTATCTAAATCAAAATCCCAACACTGGGACTTTGATTTTTGGCGAAAATCAATGTGGTTCTTAATAGGAAGACAAGTATGGAAGTCTGGGGCTGATGATTATTTTTCTGTCATGCGATGGTGTGTTTATAGAAAACACGTTGAACCTAATGCCAATAGGTGTGAGCAGTTACAAATCGTTTCTCATCAGACTTATCCTTTTGGAAAGGATATGACTGAATTAAACCAAGTTTTAAGTGTACAAGAAGCCTTTACTTCATCAACGTGGGATATATAAAATAAGTAAGAATTTCTACTTTAACATTCCAACAATACCCCACATTTGAGTTGAAATTTCATTCAAACACTAATAACACCCCACATTTGAATGTAAATCTAAATGCAAATGTAATGCAAGGCTGTTTGCCTTACTAAAGAAAGAATAGATATAGTACGCATCGAGAGAAGTGTCTTTTGGACTTGAACTTACTCTAGTGATAACATATCAAGTTTACTTGGTGACGCAATGGATATGGAAGATCTTGAACTATTTATCGCAGAAGTAAAGCAAGACATATGTCTCACACGTATTATATCTGCCACACGTCAATTCATACGTTTGTGTTCATTTTGATCCTGAACATATCCCAATTTTCATAGGAGCTTTAGAGAATTTAGCCATCTCAATTCTCATAAATGTGACCCCATTTACTCCTACATAGGTGACATTAATTAAGAATGGTTTGCCACATTCCTCTTGATAGTAAGATATTAACGTCACTAAATGTTTTAAAACATAACCTCTAACTGTTGGAAATGTGCCCTAAAACCAATCATATGATGATACTTTACGGACATTTCAAACTAATGTAGTTTAAATGTAAAGGGCAAAGATTATTGTTTGAGCCGTCTCATATAAATGTTATATGCTTAAACGATAAGTCCAAGGAATATGTGATTGGAAGAATGCAATCTAAAGAAGTTAGATTCATGAGACCATTCTTTCGTTGACACATCCTAAACGTTCCTGATCATAGGATTGTCAATTGGGCGTTGACAGTCCGTTAAGATCAGTACGTGCTATGTCTTCTCTCAGGGAGAGTGACTAGTCTCGAGTCATTGGTGTGTGTGACATCAAGACAAGTACGTAGGTGCTCAATAGATAATGAGTTCACTGAACACGATCAACGAAGAGTTCTCATATTCATGTCACATGAGAACTCATGGTTGGGATAATGCAAATTAGTCTTTTGACCTGAGGCATCACAGTTGTCTTGTGGTTAGGTCCTTAATCTTTGATTATGTCAAAGTCACTCCATCAGGAGGGTGTCCACGACATCGTTGGGGTTAAGCCACTTAGCCATGGAGGCAAGTGAATGCGCAACAAGGGATCTCTAACCTTCAAACTGTTTGAGGGAGAATACTTTATGATATGATTTAGAATCTCTGGCCAGAGTATGAATGAGATGTTGGAATGTGTTCCAAATCACATTCAAGGTAATCATATAAGCACAAGACTCACATTGGATAGTAGACATGAATAAACTATCAAACCAAACAATGTGGTCAAGAGTATTGTATTAGAGAAAGACCGTATTGCATTTGTAATCCTAAAACTGAATAGGTTCTCCACCTCTTCTGATTAGCTTGGGTAACCATGACATGCTGCTAGGCGTCAACCATGGTTTGTGGAAGCCCTAAAAGTGTATTATCACTAACGGGAGAATTGAAAGTAAGTTTCAATTCACAATCGATTTGAAAGAGTTTGAATCGCCCACTGCCTCGCTAAAAGGAACCTAATGGATCGTACACCGTGTAAGGTAGAGATTGAAGATTCAACGGAGATGAGTAAGAATAATTAAATAGTTTAATTATTTATGGCAAGGATTAATTAATATGATTATTAATCAAACGAATAAGTTCGTTAAAAGACCTCGGGATAGTTTTGGATCTTAAGGCCCAATGGGCTTCGAACGTCAAGTCCATTGACTTAAGTTGTGTGACAACTTAATGAATAATGATTCACAAAGGCCCAAATAGCCCAATAAATCCCATGTTAAAGAAGGAGTGGTTTTGGACTTATTTACAAGTTTGCCACTCAAATGAATTAAGGAATAAGTATGACTTTATAGCCAAAATTCATTTAGGGTAATTTTTGGGGGAAAGGATGAGAACATAAGCTCTCCTTTCTCTCTAAAATTTCAGCCACCTTGGAGGGATCATCTAGCAATCAAACTCCTCCAAGGTCACTCATTTCTTCTACAATATGCCTTGGTGTGGAGACTTAGAGGTTTTCAATTTTGGGAACTTGGAGAAACCTTTTCATCCATCCAAATCCATGGATCTAAGATGCGAGGAATGAAGGCCCTCTCTTTGGGTGATTAGCCTTTGCTTATGCAAAGAGGAATCTGCAAAGGTATTGATTTCTCAACTCACTTTGTTTTGAGTTGAGTCTTGGTTCACCTATCTACTAGGCTTTGAAGTTCATGGGTTAAGTTTTGTTTTTGAGTGCATATAAACATGATTCCGCCTTTTAATTGTTAATTGCATGTTGTTGATGTTGCTCAAATGAACTTGTTTTTCACAAATTTTCCTTCAATTGGTATCAAGAGCCTAGGTCTAGTAGTTGGTGAATCCTTTTGGGTTTTGTAGTTCATAGTTTGTGATTTGAATGTTGTAATTGTTACAAGCTTTATTCTTGCTTTTTTGAATGTAAATTTTGTTAGAAAATTTGCCATCTCAAATGTTGTAGATGTAGTTCATATGAGCATGAATTTTGGAGCTAAAATTTGGTGCCATGTTTTTGGGGAAATTCGGCCAAATCCAAATGGTGGATTTTTGGGTTCTTGTTTGACTTGTTAAAAGTGTTTTAAAGTGACTTTTGGAACCCCTATGTACCCTAGTATGGTTGTATGTCATTTCCCTTAAGTTTGAGTGGTTTTGGTATGTTTTTGGGTGAAGAATGTTCATGGAGCTCTTATGGGTTTTCATGGATGTTCTTCATTGTTCTTGATATGTTCTTGCCAAAAACAAAAGGTTTGGTGTTTTGATTCAAAGTTTTGATTTATTTCATAAAGTTTTTGTTTTGAAATATTTCTTATGTTTAAATATATTAGATATTTATTTTGAAAAGTTAAAGAAATTTTAGTGGGTAGGTGTGTAATGATTTATTCCATTTCACCCACCCCACTTACAAAAACTTTGAATTTTTTTTTATTACTTTGCTTCAAAACCGGCCACCCTACTCAATTAGGGTCCTTGTGGGGCTTTTATGCAATTACATAAAGTTTTGATACTTTTGTGTATTTGTACTTTGACCCAAAAGTTTACGTTTTTACGTAAAGGTCCAAAATCACTAAAATGACAAATTGTTTTGCTCCTTTAATGAAGTTTTAGCTTTTGTGGAAATTTTTGGGTTCTAGTTGTAATTACATGAAGTAGTGGACTTTTGTGTTTTTACAAAGTGACCCCAAAAGTTTAAGTTTTGCAAAATGGCACAAAAGTTGAGGTCATAGCATTTTGGCCCAAATTAGGTAGAGAACAAAATTGTTTTGTCTCTTTAAATGAGAATTGGATTTTCATTTCATTTAGCTCCATTTAAATCAATTCTATGGATACAAAAACCAAATGAAAATGTTGCATTCAAGTTTAATTAGTTAAAGCGTTAATTAATTAAAGAAAGGGTGATTATGAACCTAAGCCTACTATAATTGAGCTATGTGAAAGGCCGTTTCAAATTTGTTTGAACCATGGGAATGTGTAGATTAAATTTTGGTTGTAATTTGATATGATCAATTGTTGTAAAAGAGCATAAGCTCTTCTTTACTTTAAAGTAATTTGATTTGATCAATTGTTGTAAAAGAGCATAAGCTCTTATTTACTTTGAAGTACTCCTTTCTTGTCCAACGCCCAATAAGACAACACGCCTTAATGTGATTAAACGCGTAACTAAAATCAATCACCATCCCTAGACCGAGATTCAACACTAGGCTCGTATTGAATCGAATCAAAGGTTCATAGTCATCCTAAGGCCCTAAGGCAACTATATAGTCCATCAATGAATGCAAATCTTATGTTAGTAGTACCATATAGTCTTGCTTTAAAAACCGTTTTAAAAGCATAGTGGGAGTATTATATACTACTAAATCAATCATATGGACCAATAGTTGTAATAGGACCAAAATGTTTTAATTGGATTAAAATGTATGTTTATATGTGATGAGACCTAAAACCCTCAACAAACCATTATTAAGTTGATAAGCGAGAGATGCTTTGAATATCTCTTCGTGGCCTTCCACCGTGGTAGGCTCCAATCGTTTGTGACTTGTACACCGGCTTCACCCTATTATGGGGGAGTACAAAGTGCATGCTTACACTCAGGAGGAGTCTATACGCATATGATGAGGTGAGTGTAGGCAACGAGGATGGCCAATATCATATCATTGTGAGGCTATTCTTGAACCCCTTCATGAACTAAGCATGGTGGGAATAACTTAACTAAGTGCAATGGCGCCAATATCATATCATTGTGAGGCAACATTCTCTAGAGGCCAAATAAGATGGGTACTTGCAAGAGATGCAAATGAGTAAGCGTACTCTCTCATTATTATTTTTGCTAACCGATATCGTATCATCGTGAGGTGGGCTTGGTAATGGGGAGTCTCCCATACCCCGCTAAGAGTTCAACAAAACTCTCGAATTCCGGTGAGGGATATGGAATTTGCCAAAAATAGTGGGTGGTGCTATTTTGATTTAAAGACCCGAATCAAATAGCTTAAAATCAATCAATTTATATTCGTTATGTATTTGTTTACCAATATATTTGCAAACGTTATCCAAAACTTGACAAAGAAAAACCGAACGCTTAAGTTTCCGTACTTGGTACCACAATCCCATAGATTGTCTTGAATGGATTGTAAAAGTGCCTAAGTAGTCTCATCCTCACAATCTTCCCATTGATAATGTATCAATGGAAGAACATGTTAGATAAGTCTACCATGAAGAGGACAATGCAAACTCTAGTGCTTGTCTCTTTGTTACACGAACAAGGAACTTGAGAAGTAAGCACAAGGGCATGGACACTTTATGTGCCATGATTCTTCACTTACAAATTGTTGTATGAAGAAATGAGAGTTGCCTTAAACAACTCTTGAAAGTTTGTAATTATGTTGAGAACATAATGGTTGGTTGACAAAAATAGTCCATCAACATGGACTAATGATGATTTTGAATCATTGAATGTTGAAGTGTCAAAACACTTAACGAGACGGAAACTAGGCAAGGACTTCACCTTTGTGTCCCTATCCTAATGGTTCACTAAGTTTATTGTAAACTATATAGTGAACAATAACCGCACGCTCTCCAAATCGTTTGATGTGTATAACACATTTGAAATAAGTTTCAAGAGAGATAGTGGGAGTTTAGGGACCATGACTATTGTAGTCAAAAGGGAAGTCAAATGAAGAAGGCAAAATAACTCCAAGGGAACAAACTTTCTTTATGAAAGGATGGACATTGGAAGGGGTATTTGCAAGAAATGTCTTGCAAGTGTCAAGAACACACCTTTCGAAGGTGTTGTAAAATGTTCTTGAATAATTCAAAACAGTTGGTTCTTCTACTTGAATACATGATTCTATATTAGCAACTATGTTTTACAATTGTTGTAAAAGTGTGCTAATAAAAGGTAGAAGATTAATGAGAGAAGAGAAAGTACTTCACATTCGGAAAGTGAATAAAATATAGATCTCTGCGAAAGCGGATTGTACTTACTTCCTCATATGAACTACCAAAGAAATTGGAAAATACTAAAGATTGTCTTTACATTCCAATTTTAAGGAACTTAAATCCGTCACTATAGTAGAGATGGATAAATGTTTTGTTTGACAAAACATTGTTCTTTATTAATCAATAATTAGATTATTGTAATTTAATTGGTTGTCTCTATAGTAGAGATGATGTGGTAGTTTAACTGTTTAGAATACGATGATGCTTAAAACCCAAAAGGTTGCAAGGTAGTGACTAATCCCAACTGAGTTGTGATACCTCTAAAACATAAATTACGAGTTGGTAATAGATGGATGCATTGGATCGTTAGACCCGGATC
Source organism: Pyrus communis (assembly GCF_041283825.1). Lineage (NCBI taxonomy): Eukaryota > Viridiplantae > Streptophyta > Magnoliopsida > Rosales > Rosaceae > Pyrus > Pyrus communis. The sequence continues at coordinate 17,272,082 of NC_142567.1, forward strand.
CAATACCTTCTTGTTATATTGTATAGAGGCGAAATGTTCGAATCTTTATTCTTTTGGAAAGAAGAAAGAATCACAAAGTTGTTAAGGATAATTCACTTAGATGTTAGTGGCACTTGTCCACAACATAATACTATTTATGTTGTATGACATTCACCGAAGATCACTCTCGGTTGGACTATAGTTTATTTTGAATAAACACAAGTCCGAATACTTTGCAAAAGGTTTCAAAGAATTCAAGAAATGTAAGTTGATGAGTAAGACGTCTAAAGTATTTACCTCCTTGGATTTGATCCAAGGAAAAATAACACTTTAGATGAGTTTCCTTGAAAGATATCAAGGAAAATAGCATCATAAGATAATGAATTTCTCCATTAGGAGAAGAACGAACTTGAATAAAATTTAGTTCGTTGGATGTTATCTATTACCCATATATAGGATATATATACTTCTAAAACAATATGATTGTCAATTAGAAGATCTTCCAAAATTTTCATAACTCCATAAGATGTAGTTGGAAAGAAAGACAAATCTTAAACATGTTAAGATTTGGGGTTGTGTGCTAATAAGCAATATTTGTTTGATATGATCAACAAATATAACAACCTAGTTCCTACACCACAAGCTCCAAGGTAGTCGAGAAGGATTTATAAATCGTCTCAGTTGAATGGTTTGAACTTTATGACTATGTCATAGAGTTACACCTCTTAATTCGAAAGAAATAAGAATGAAAATCCTTATGACTACACTTAGTGGGAGCTATAAGCATCTTATGAGAAAAAGGATCAAATCGTTTGATTTCTCATAAAGATGTAAATGAATCTTTTGTTTACTAGGTTTACAAAAGATTAGTGGGAGTTAATCATATTCCTAAATTTGAATATATATATACATGATATATATTAATTTTGAAAATGAAAGGAATTCTTCATCGTTAAAGTTATGACTTTAAACATTCTATAATGATAGAATGTATATGGGAGACATAGTCTACATACATGGGATGGAAATCTATAATGATAGATTTCAAGATATAATTGGATTATATCAATCCCTAAAATAGACAAGAGATGCTAGGAAGTTTCTCGTATGATGATAAACTTCAATTAGAATAACAATTCTAGTAAGACTAGGAAGTTGTTCTTCTCAAAGGGAATGTATCCTTTGACTCCCAAAGAAATAAATAGAATCCTTTATGCATACGCAGAAAGGTGATTTATGTATTTCATATTGTATGAAAACATTGATATAAGTTGTACCTAGAACGGTACAAGATGATATCAGTGCAAGCCCAGGATCAGAACCATGGCAACTGTCAAGTGAATCCTTAGGTATTTAAGAAATACTAAGGATGGATTCCTCAAGAATGAGGAAGAATTAGAGTAACGTAATGGAAGCGTAAATGTATTAGATTATGAATCTAATCCATCATAGAATATCTCTTCATTATGAATGAAGTGATAATGAGATATCTCTTTATTATGACTAAAGAGATATTTGGGTGGAAACGTTAAAAGTAATGACTTTAATGTGTTCCATCATGTATGCAAAATATATTGCCATATAGAAGCTTACAACATTGTTGTTTGGATGGGAAAGTTCATTTATGAACTCTCCATTCGGTTCCAACCAGAAAGTGTATGACACTAATGGGGCGATAGCTCAAGCCAGGGAATCAAGGTCTCATCAAGGTCCGAACTAAAATGAGAGACTGAACCACATGATTGAGAATCATGTATAATGGTGACGTCGTTATTCTCAAGGTTGCTTCTATGGATAACATATAGATATCCATTGTTTAGGCCTACTACTCAGCCATTTATGAAATGAATTACAGAAGAGGTATCATCACTGATGACTAAGCTGATTGGCTCTAATGCAAGTGGGAGATTGTTGGAAATGTGCCCTAAAACCAATCATATGATGATACATTACGGACATTTCAAACTAATGTAGTTTAAATGTAAAGGGCAAAGATTATTGTTTGAGCCGTCTCATATAAATGTTATATGCTTAAACGATAAGTCCAAGGAATATGTGATTGGAAGAATGCGATCTAAAGAAGTTAGATTCATGAGACCATTCTTTCGTTGACACATCCTAAACGTTCCTGATCATAGGATTGTCAATTGGGCGTTGACAGTCCGTTAAGATCAGTACGTGCTATGTCTTCTCTCAGGGAGAGTGACTAGTCTCGAGTCATTGGTGTGTGTGACATCAAGACAAGTACGTAGGTGCTCAATAGAGAATGAGTTCACTGAACACGATCAACGAAGAGTTCTCATATTCATGTCACATGAGAACTCATGGTTGGGATAATGCAAATTAGTCTTTTGACCTGAGGCATCACAGTTGTCTTGTGGTTAGGTCCTTAATCTTTGATTATGTCAAAGTCACTCCATCAGGAGGGTGTCCACGGCATCGTTGGGGTTAAGCCACTTAGCCATGGAGGCAAGTGAATGCGCAACAAGGGATCTCTAACCTTCAAACTGTTTGAGGGAGAATACTCTATGATATGATTTAGAATCTCTGGCCAGAGTAAGAATGAGATGTTGGAATGTGTTCCAAATCACATTCAAGGTAATCATATAAGCACAAGACTCACATTGGATAGTAGACATGAATAAACTATCAAACCAAACAATGTGGTCAAGAGTATTGTATTAGAGAAAGACCGTATTGCATTTGTAATCCTAAAACTGAATAGGTTCTCCACCTCTTCTGATTAGCTTGGGTAACCATGACATGCTGCTAGGCGTCAACCATGGTTTGTGGAAGCCCTAAAAGTGTATTATCACTAACGGGAGAATTGAAAGTAAGTTTCAATTCACAATCGATTTGAAAGAGTTTGAATCGCCCACTGCCTCGCTAAAAGGAACCTAATGGATCGTACACCGTGTAAGGTAGAGATTGAAGATTCAACGGAGATGAGTAAGAATAATTAAATAGTTTAATTATTTATGGCAAGGATTAATTAATATGATTATTAATCAAACGAATAAGTTCGTTAAAAGACCTCGGGATAGTTTTGGATCTTAAGGCCCAATGGGCTTCGAACGTCAAGTCCATTGACTTAAGTTGTGTGACAACTTAATGATTCACAAAAGCCCAAATAGCCCAATAAATCCCATGTTAAAGAAGGAGTGGTTTTGGACTTATTTACAAGTTTGCCACTCAAATGAATTAAGGAATAAGTATGACTTTATAGCCAAAATTCATTTAGGGTAATTTTTGGGGGAAAGGATGAGAACATAAGCTCTCCTTTCTCTCTAAAATTTCAGCCACCTTGGAGGGATCATCTAGCAATCAAACTCCTCCAAGGTCACTCATTTCTTCTACAATATGCCTTGGTGTGGAGACTTAGAGGTTTTCAATTTTGGGAACTTGGAGAAACCTTTTCATCCATCCAAATCCATGGATCTAAGATGCAAGGAATGAAGGCCCTCTCTTTGGGTGATTAGCTTTTGCTTATGCAAAGAGGAATCTACAAAGGTATTGATTTCTCAACTCACTTTGTTTTGAGTTGAGTCTTGGTTCACCTATCTACTAGGCTTTGAAGTTCATGGGTTAAGTTTTGTTTTTGAGTGCATATAAACATGATTCCGCCTTTTAATTGTTAATTGCATGTTGTTGATGTTGCTCAAATGAACTTGTTTTTCACAAATTTTCCTTCACTAACATCAACATACTACACACATCTTCGTGATAGGAATGGGTATGGTGTGTCTTCAATTATTGGATCAAACCCAACTTGTTTGCCTATTGAACTTAGACCATGAGATCTCCAATCAACTAAGTTAGGTTTCCACCCGATTCGATTCATTGAATTGGCTTAAGACCCATACCCCTCGATGTAACTAATATTTGCTCTTTTGGTAGGCCTTTTGTCAAAGGATCAACTATATTTTCCTTTAACTTTACATAATCAATGGATATAATTCTATTAGAGAGCAACTTCTTAAGAGTATTATGCCTACGCCTGATAGGTCTAGACTTTCCATTGTATACATGACTTTTGGCTCTTGCTTCCGCTGCCATGCTGTCACAATGTATATAGATTGCGGAAACAGACTTAAGCCACATCGGAATATCCTCTAGGAAGTTTTTAAGCCATTCAGCTTCTTCAATAGCTAACTCCAAAGCAATAAATTCCAACTCCATGGTAGACTGTGCTATACACGATTATTTAGAGGATTTCCATGATATTGCTACACCCCCCCTGAGGTAAATACATATCCACTAGTAGATTTAGTTTCTGAAATATCAGAAATCCAATTGGAATCACTAAATCCTTCGATCACAAGTGGATGTTTAGTTTATTGCAATCCATAGTCAATTGTGTATTTCAAATATCTTAATACTCGCACTAATGCATTCCAATGCGCTTAACCAGGATTGCTTGTGTATCTACTTAGCCTATTTACTGAGTAAGCAATATCTGGCCTAGTAGAATTCATCAAATACATTAAGCTTCCAATTATTTGGGAACATTGCAGTTGAGATATGGCTTCACCATCATTCTTTTTTAATTTACAACTGGCTTCAAAAGGAGTGAGAGCAGGTTTAGTGTCAAAATGACCAAACCTCCTTAATATCTTTTCAACATAATTGGACTGAGTTAAAATATAGCCTTTACTATTTCTCTTTAATTGAATTCCAAGAATGACATCGGAAAGACCTAAGTCTTTCATATCAAAACTTGAATGTGACATTTTCTTTGTTTTGTTTATGACATATTTATTACTGCCCATTATCAGTATATCATCAACATACAAACATACAATAACACAAGAGTTATCATTACTTTTAATGTGTACACATTTATCGCATTCGTTAATTTTGAACCCCTATGTTAACATATTATGATCAAACTTCTCATGCCATTGTTTAGGTACTTGTTTGAGTCCATATAATGACATAACCAATATACACACCTTATTTTCTTGTCCTTTAACCGCAAAACCTTTAGGTTGCTCCACATATATTTCTTCATCTAATTCTCCATTTAAAATGCGGTTTTTACATCCATTTAGTGAATTTCTAAATTCTAAACAGCTGGAACAACAATTAACGTCCTAATAGATAATAGACACAATCCTCAAAACTGGAGAATATGTGTTGAAATAATCCAACCCTTTTTTTTGGTGATAACCTTTGGCAACTAATCGTTCCTTGTATTTATCTATTATTCCATCCGCCTTAAGCTTCTTTTTTGAATATCCATTTATGGCCAATTGGTTTACTACCGGTGGTAGATCAACCAATTCCTATGTATTATTTTGCATAATGGATTCCATTTCACTTTTGATTGCTTCCCTCCAAAAAGGAGCCTTAGTGGAAGCCATAGCTTCTCTATAAGTTTGTGGATCTTTTTCAGACAAATATGCAATGAAATCTGGTCCCCAATTTTTAGAAATTTTATTTCTTTGTCCTTTCATGATCTTGTATCCCTGAAGAAGAGGTTTCACCATGATTTTGATCATGCATTCTCTTATTTGTTGAACTAGACTCCTTTGCCTTTTCTTTTTCTTTACAAGGAAAAATATCCTCAAAGAATTATGCATTTGTTGATTCTAATATCGTATTAACATGTATGTCCGGGATTGCAAGCTTTACTACAAGAAATCTGTAGGCTGTACTATTATTTGCATATTCTATGAATGCACAATAGATATTTTAGGTCCAAGCTTTGTTCTTTTTGGCAACGGTACTTGGACTTTTGCTAGGCAACCCCACTCTTTGAGGGTTTTGTGTGTAGATATATGTCATTTCCATTCTTCATAAGGTGACTTGTTGGTCTTCTTATGAGGAATTTTATTTAATATGATGTTTGCAGTAAGTAATGCTTCACCCCACAAATTGTGTGGAAGTTCAGAGCTATTTAACATGGAATTAATCATGTCTTTGAATGTTCTATTTTTTCTTCCAGCTACACCATTTTGTTGTGGTGTATATGGATCCGTTGTCTAATATATAATTTCATGTTGTGCACAAAAATCTAAGAAGGTTAAAGACTTATACTCCCCTCCTTTATGGGATCTAAGTGCTTTGATTTTTCTTTCGAGTTGATTCTCGACTTCCGCTTTATGTCTTAAACATATCCAACGCTTCATCTTTGCTATGAATCAAATAAACATAACAATACTTACTAAAATCGTCTATGAATATAATAATTCTTTCCTCCACGAGTTGGAGTCGTTTTAAAGTCACAAAGATCACTATGAATTAGACCAAGCAATTCATTTGATCTTCCCAAAATTGACTTAAAAGTTTGCCTAGCAACTTTAGATTCCATACATGTTTCACAGTTATGATTAAAATTGATTTCAAATTTAGGTACTAATTCTAAGTTAACCATTCTATACATAGAACGAAAATTCACATGTTATAGTTTAGCATGCTAAATAATAGAGGACTTAACAATATGAGTAGAAGCCTTATTTATATTATTAATAACATCAACAACCAATACATTGAGTTTCACAAGGCCATCGGCTAAGTAGCCATTCCAACAAACATCCCTCCCTTAGTTAGGATAAATTTGTTGGATTCAAATACAAGCTTGAATCATTTAGCAATCAAAATAGGGCTAGAAACCAGGTTTCTTCTTATTTTAGGAACATGCAGCATGTCAAGCAAAGTTAGGCTTTTTTTAGAAGTGAGTTTGAGTACAACTTTGCCTCTGCCTTCAATTGCAAATGTTGTAGCATTTCCCATATATAATTTCTCTCTAGCAGCAACAGCACGATACTTCATGAACATTTTTTTGTCAGCACATATATGGCAAGTGGCACCCGTATCAATCATCCAGTCGCTAATATTTGAAACTATATTATTTTCGGATTCCAGGACAGCAAATTCAGCTTCTTTCATAGTCATATTTGCATGGTTATTGTTGTTGTTATTGTTGTTTCCATTAGCATGAATTCCATCATTTTGATGGCAACATTCATGTGCTTTATGGCCCACTTTGACATCAAATCTTCAACAGACTGCGAAGCATCTTCCTTGACAACATATGCCAAGTTCATTGTTGTGAGATAGAAAAGCATCTTTTGATGCCACCTCTTAAAGTCAACTCCTTTAAATTTCTCTGGCTTCTCCGAGTGAGGATTTTTGGAGCCATTGACAGCATTCGCAGACACATTTTGTTGATCCATTAAGATCTATTTCAAGATTGCTACAAATAAATAAAATAGATTGTATTCTTCAAATATATTATATGAAATTAATCATATAAAATCACAATATAAACTAATATATATAAAAGATGTAAAGCACATCAAGTTTGTGTGTGTGTGTATGTGTGTATAAAAGATGTAAAGCACATCAAGTGTGTGTGTGTGTGTGTATGTAATTCTAGAAACTAGAATTAACGAAATACAACAAGTATATACATAATTGGATTTTAAATAATAATAGCATAACAAACTGAATTCAGATGACAGATAACGAAGAGTAATGATAAACTCAATATGAATCCACTAACTCGTTGAGTAGACAGAGGCTTGCGGATTGCAATGTCCTTGAAACAGATTCTTGCCTCTACTCAGTGCTTGTAGTTCGTTAAGTGTCCACTTCATCAGGGTTCAATTGTCTGAATCAAGATCATAGCACCGAGACTTTGATTGTTGGCGAAAATTAATGTGGTTCTCAATAGGAAGACAAGTATGGAAGTTTGGGGTTGATTATTTTTCTGTCAATGTGATGGTGTGTTTATGTAAAACACGTTCACCTAATGCTAACAGGTGTGAGCAGTTACAAACCATTTCTCATCAGACTTATAATTTAGGAAAGGATATGACTAAATTAAACCAGGTTTTAATGATTAATTGAAAGAGTCCAGAGGCCCTAGGCCTTAGGCTTTAATAATTAGATATATAATTACTAAGTAATTGCTCCACATGGCCCATCTCTTAATTTAATTAGTGGAGGAAAGCTAAGTGTTATTAAGTGTATGAGAAGTCTTTACTTCATCAGCGTGGGATATATGAAATAAGTAGGAATTTCTACTTAAACATTCCAACAATCACTATCACAAAAGCTAACTAGAATTGCAAACTGACCTTTTTCATAAATGATTTCAAAATCAAGTGTTCCTTGCACATATCTCAACACTCTCTTTGCAGTTCTCAAGTGAATTCTTGTGGGATTATGCATAAACCTTGAGAGAAGACTTGCAGAAAACATTATGTCAGGTCTGGTTGCTGTCAAATGTAGCAAATTGGCAACCATTTTTGTAGAGATTTGAATCAACTGGTTGATAGGAGCATATTTATGCGACTTAAATGACTTGTTCTCGTACATTTACGTTATGTTTCTTTAGTTATTTTAGTTCTTTATGCTTCTTTTGTGTGTTTTCAGGTTCTAAGGGCAAAGTATGCAAAAGGATGCCTTTTGGAGCCTTTTGGAGCAAATTAGAGATTGGAATGGATATCATATGCTTGGAGCCAAAAGGATGGACGAAATTGAAGACTTGAAGTAGGAAAGTTAAATCCTAAAAAGACCTCATGTTTGAGCATCATTGAAAACTCCTACGCATTTTAGAACACAAAAACAACATTCCTAGCAACCTTAGGACATTGTCGTGTGTTTCCTTGTGTCTCCCTTCCTTGCATGGCAAGGAAGGGCTTTGTTCCCTATTTTAAATACTTAAACACTACCACATATCATTCACCACTTATCATATCATACATTCATTTATCACTTATCATAATCATTCACTTATCACTTAACATATCATACACTTATCACTTATCACTCATAATCACCTACAACATCCACCTACTTCACCTACAACATCCACCTACTTCACCTACAAATGACATAGCCATATGTTCCCTCCACTACTCCTATAAATACCCTTGCATTCATTCATTCAAAAACATCTCATTTTCATACACAACACATTACAAACACATTCTCCCTTCCCTAGCCGTGAGCTTCCCATCCATTCCCTTATAATCCAAACACCACTCCTCATCCATTTCCATAATCCCCCAAACCTCACCTTAGACCTTGTGCTACAACAACGAGGAAGATAAGAGGGCCTAAACGTTCATACAATTCAAGTGTGAGTTGTTGGAATGTTTAGGTGTTTCTTTGATTTCAAAGTTTAAATTTAATTCTCTTTGTTTTGTACGTATGAGGAATGGAAGAGAAGAGTGCCTAAACGTTCATACAATTCAAGTTTGAGTTGTTGGAATGTTTAGGTGTTTCTTTGATTTCAAAGTTATGAGGAACTAAACCCCCTTTAGCTAGGGGGTGATTCGAAACTATGTTTATATTTGCAATATGAATTGATTAACTTTCGTTGGAATTTCATAAGTTGTTGATTCAATTTGTTTAACCGTTTGATTGATAACTTATTTATGTATGTTTATTAAGAATGCGCGCTTAATTTTCATGCATGAATATGACGCTAGAATATAAGTGAATTTCACCTAATCGTTATAAACTTATATTCACAAGTAGTGGAGGTTGCTTATAAACAATCGCGTTAAATGAATTCTTGGCACGAGTTTCATGCTCATCATAGTAACGAATGCCTCGTCAACACTTATAGTTTTCATGATGCTTAATGATCTTTGATTGTATCTTTATTGTGCTTTTCACGTAAAGGACTTTTGGAGAATGTGGTGAATTGCGTTGCGCTAACCCATCCAATTCATTAATTTAAGGAGAACTTGACGGTTAATTTAAGCGGACCTAATTAACCCGGGGCGTTGAGTTTCATAATTTATCGAAAGACCAACTGAGAATCAATCTTGTATGCAAGTGTAACATGTGTGGAGAAGAACCCCTTGGCTATTCCATCATCCATATTTTCATCACATTCATATTTACATTTTGCCTTTAATTACAATTTGTCCATTTAATTTAATCTCGTCCAAACACAATCACCCCTTTACTTTATTGTTCAATTTAATTAGAAATCAATTTAGTTTATGTTTTAAAGTATTTTTGAATTCTTTGAGTCTAGTATACTGTTTTATATTGTGTTTTTACGTTTTTGAGTCAGTTTCCAAGAGATTAACAATCCCTCCTAATCCCCGGTCCAGAACGATCCCTACTTGCACCTATACTACAATTTGACAAAAAGAGGGTTTAATTTGTGCGCGTATAAAACTCGCATCAAATTTTGGCGCCGTTGCCGGGGATTAGCAACTTTGCTAATCCCTTGGTTCTTTTTTTTTTTTTTTTTTTTGGTTTAGTTGTTTTCGTTTTAGTTTTTAACTTAGTGTTGTTTTCTTTGTTTGTTGTTACTTTTGATATTTGATTTAGTTCTCTTTCTTTGATTTTAGGTACTAGAGAAGTAAGATATGGATTTTGCTAGCATTCAAGCTCAATTGGCAAATCTTACTTCTAAATTGTTGCCGTATGCCGAAAGGACCACAATGCAGAGTGTCCCTACATTTGGTGCTTCATATAGGCAAGGATTTCAAGCCAATCAATGTCCACAAAGAGATTGGAGGGATCATTCAAACTCTATATGGTGGGAAGATCAACAAGTTCAACGTGAAGCATATTGGCAACCATATGAGGAGTTCTATTCAAGACCTATGCAGCCACCACAACTTCATATGCAATATGCTCAATTAAATTCAAGTTCGCCAGTAGATTATATTCAAATTCTTAATGAAATAAATTCTTTGGCGCAGGGGTCACAAAATCAAGCCAAGGAGGCTCAACAAGAAGCATATTGGCAACCATATGAGGAGTTCAATACAACACCTATGCAGCCACCACAACCTCCCCCACAACAATTCCAATCAAGTTCAAGTATGTCCATGGATAATGATAAAAATTTTCAATTACTAACCTCTTTGACGCAGGACGAACAAAATCAAGACAAGAAGTTGGGTAAATTGGACGAGCAATTTGGGCAGATTATGGAGTTCATGAAACAAATTCAAGAGCAAAGTGAACTTTCCAACTCAACTATTGAAAACTCGAAGGAAGATTTTGAAATCCATAATGCTATCACTTTGGGAAGTGCTATGGAGGTTGGAGCTGACCTAAAAATGTCCAAACATAGCCTAGAAGTGGATGAAGAGCTGCTAATTGAGGAGGAGGAAGAAGACATGCACACGGCAAGGGTAGAACAACCCTTGCCGCAGCCCCCTAAGCCCTCTATTCCACCCAATGTCCCTTTTCCTAGCAGGTTTTTGATTCCCAACCAAGAAGAGAGTAAAAAGGACATCGTGGAAGCCTTCCTAAAGGTGCAAAATGCTATTCAAATTCTTGGTGCAACACAGCAAGTTTTAGATGGTGTTGAATTCTTCAAAGGACTTTGTACACCAAGAAGAATGATTCAAGAGAAGGTAGTGGCTGGAGAAGATGTAGAAGGCATTAAAGAGGACAAATTTGAAACCACAATTCCCAAGGAAGTTGGATTTTATGACACGGGACAAGTCATAACTTTCGAAGGGGTGTTTATTCTGGAGTTCATTTTGGAGCACACAGGTAAGCCGCCTCCCCGAATTTCAATTTTCTTTTATACTAACATGTGGTTAATGATTCAGGCACCCAATCTGGAATTTAAACTATTACCGAATCATTTCAAGTATCACCGCCCATTCAAAGATAAATTCCATGCCGTTTGATTTTATTTATAAAAAAAAAAATAAAAAAAAAATAAAAAAAGATACTAAACATGGAGAAAGGTGGAGCTTCACAAAGGTTGTTTACGTGAAGCCCCACTACGAGGCGCAGAAGCGGAAGGCATAAAAGCAGAAGGCATAGGAGCGGAAGGCGCAGAAGCGGGAGGCATCAGAGCGGAAGCCATCGGAGCTAGAGCATTCCAGGCCTCAATACTTGGCCAAGCGCTGGACGACCCAGGAAAAAGGTGCCTCTGGAGATAAGACGCAAGCCTTTGACGGTCACTGTGAATTCAACCCTCAGATTCTTGCAGCTCATCAAGCTTCCTCTTCATCCCCGACGAATAGTTATTTGCAAGCACATGCAAACTTCTATTCTCGTACTTAAGCTGCTGGATCTCTTGCTTAAGTCTTTCCACCTCTGCCATCAACGATTCCACTTGGCGGGACCGAGCAAGCAGGCGTAGGCCCATGTTGGACACAGAGCTCGCACACTGAACACTAAGTGCGAGGGACTCTTGAACGGCCAACTCATCGGACCGTCCTGACAGCAGCCTACTATCTTTTGGAGTGAGGAGGTTCCTAGCTACTATTGTAGCTGTTGTGGCGTCCTGCATCACAGAGTCTTCACCTGAAAGAGGACCGTTAGAAGATAAAAAAGAAGGACGCCATACATTACCTTGACGGGGCGCAACCGGATCGCTGCTGAGACTCAAATCTAAGCTAAGGTTCGATGAGTTTGCCATTTTTTTCAAAAGTGTTCAAAGAGAATGGGTGGATGGAGTTAAATTTCGAAGGGCCGGAGACGATTTTCAAGAATGGGAGATCTTCAGAGTGTGTATGTTGGCGGTGATCGATAGCTCTATAAAAAGCCAAGGCGACGCGTCCACCGATTCAAAGAGCCGGATTTTTCGGCGTAAGTTAGGCGACGCTCCCTCGGCTTTTCAGAAAACGCGTTCAACTTTGTCAAAAGATTTCTGACAAAGCTGAAAACACGTGGAGACCATCATCGCAACTACACATCTTTAGCCGACAAGCGCAAAGTTCGGCGACGCTTTCTCTGCTTTTCGGAAGACGCGTGCAGCTTTGTCAAAAGGAGCCGCATCTGCACTACCACGTGTCGTTCAGAAATCGAAGGGGCGCCTGCTCAGAAATCGAAGAGGCGTATTCAAAAATCGAAGAGGCGCCACTATTTCAAAAAGCCGGAATTGCGGGATCAAAACGTTTGTCGACAAGGGTAAAAAGTACCACCACTTGATATTATCTCTATATATGTCGACCTTCATCTTTTATGGCAGGGCAAACCTGAAGAAAATGCCCAACTCTCCCTCACCTTTGAGGGCGCACTCCCAGCAAAGCCTTTCGAAATACTCAATTCTTTCTTCTTCCCCAAAGATGATACCAGATGCCTGGAGTACAGATGACCCAGGAGGAAGCGGCACAACAAATACATGTGCTGATTCATTCACCGCTTCTTCAAAAGCAAAGGTATCTCATATCATCAAGGTCAAAAGCAAAAGTATCTCATATCATGCTCTTTCCCTGTCTTTTTCTTTGTCCTTGTTCTTACTCGCATGGCAAAGTAAAAGAAGCAATCAGCCGGCACTTGGAGTCAGTCTTCCGATCTGGAGCCAACTGCCTGGAATCTATTCCTGATTGCTTACCTAGCGTTGCTCTCGAGTAGTCATCTTCAACGGTTGATACACTTCCGGAGAAGGGACCACTTCTGCAAAGGGGAGCGAGTAAGGCAAGTGAAAATGATACATTGAAGCATGTGGAGACAAACATAGGCTGAGTTATCCTCCAACCCTTTTCATTACGAATTGGAAAGATTGAACAAAGAAACAGACCAAAGGGGTAAGCTCAGACCTTCGGGGAAGACCAAAAGAATCCTCCAGCCCAGTAGCACAAAGGAAAATCAATGATGGACGGCAACCAGTTCGAGAGTAAGCCTGTGGAATCATCAAGATCAAGCCTCAATGCAATCAACAAAGAGAAGATGGAATTTACACTCCATAACCAAATTTGCGTCCCTAAACTCTTCTCTTTGTTAATTACATTTTGCCATGTTTAGTATGTTTAAATGCTTTTTGTGTGTTTACTTATGTTTTGTGTGAATCTATGCTTAAAACATTGAGGACAATGTTTGATTTAAGTGTGGGGGGGATAACTAAGTATATTTAATGCAAATACGTGGGATTTTATCCACCATAACTTCTAATGTTGTTCCTTGCTGTTTTAAGGTGTTTTTAAGTTGTTTTAGAGTGTTTTAGTGTGTTTTGTTTTATAATTCGAAAATCCCATAAAAATTTGAAAAATTGTTTTGAAAAACCCAAAAAGAGTTGTTTTAAAAGTCGTTTTTGTGTGTTTGTGTCTTAGGGTACCTTCCAACACAATGATAAGGATTTGGTTTATAATTGCATGACGGTTAGAAAGAGTTATAAACATAGAGAAAAGTTTGATTTACTCTTGGTATATGCTTGGTTATGGTTATAATGTATGACTTCACATGCAATCATAAAAGAAAAATTCGTTTTTGTAACATGCTTGAAGGAAGAAACTCAAACAAACGCTACATCCCTGTGAGACTCGAGCCATTACTTTCTTTGGAGAGTTATTTTCTGTGATTCTTTATTTTCTAAAGTTGTTGCATGATCTCATTATTCCTTGCTTGGTTGCTACTTAGAATGCAATTGTATCATGATAAAACTAAATGCTAGAACTCATGCCCATTTCATTCAAAGCATGTTATTGATTTGCATAACACATATTCAAGAAGAAGTTGTGTAGTGACCACCACCATAGCCAAATAGCCTTACTTCCCATACTTCGTATATGTTGTAAGTTTTAACACCGTTGAGCCTTGTTTAGCCTTTATTCTTTGTTTACCCACATTTTCCTCACCTAGCCTAGTTTAGGACAATCCCCACCCTTGTTCTTAAAAGATAGTGAGCATGACTTAATTGAATTCCTTTTGAGTTACATTATGAAAGAAAATAAGTGTGGGGGAGAGAATGTTTAAGTGTTTATGTTTTGAGATTCAAAAGAAAAGAAAAAGAAAAGAAAAAAAAAAAAAGAGAAAAGAAAGAAAGAAAGAAAAAAAAAAGAGCTTAAAAAAAAAAAATGAAAGAATAAGTGATTGAAGAAAGGTTCCAAAACACCAATTCTGGGCGTAAATTGTCTAAATTCTCCCTTTTTGTTCAAAAGTTGAGTTTTCATTCAAAAGTGAATTTTAAGTTGATTCAAATGCTTTGCTCATTATTTCTTTAAAAACCTTTGTTTTCCATATCCCTTCTTTGTTATCCACATACCCCAAGCCCCGTTACAACCCTTGACTTCTATCTTGAGTGTTGTGTATTTCAATTTGTGGAGTTTGAACTTGGTATGAGCTTATGGTATCACTGGTTCTCGCGTCTAAGTAGTAGCATTCCATTCATGAGATCATATCTAAACATGCTTATTAACTCCAGAAATTGCTTCCTTTGAAATACATATATGTGAGTGTTCGTTTTTATGATTACATCAATCTTCTCACATATACCTAGTGTAGGGTGTGTAGTCAGAAAATCTGTGTGAAAAACGAGAGTACATCTAGTAAGAAATTGAGGGAATTCTCTAAGGCATGTTACTACATTCAAAACATGGTTTTAAATGCTTAATTGTGAACTAGTATGTGGTGACTATGAGTAAGAATGTACTTAAGTGTAAAGATGGCTCAAATCTGTGAGAATAATGATTTTTAATTTGTCATGTGCATTGGAAGTCCCTGATACGATTGTTGGAAGGTGTAGGTTGTGTTTTGTTCTTTTTGTTTTGTTTTTCTGTTTTGCTTGAGGACTAGCAAAAGCTAAGTGTGGGGGTATTTGATAGGAGCATATTTATGCGACTTAAATGGCTTGTTCTCGTACATTTACGTTATGTTTCTTTAGTTATTTTAGTTCTTTATGCTTCTTTTGTGTGTTTTCAGGTTCTAAGGGCAAAGTATGCAAAAGGATGCCTTTTGGAGCCTTTTGGAGCAAATTAGAGATTGGAATGGATATCATATGCTTGGAGCCAAAAGGATGGACGAAATTGAAGACTTGAAGTAGGAAAGTTAAATCCTAAAAAGACCTCATGTTTGAGCATCATTGAAAACTCCTACGCATTTTAGAACACAAAAACAACATTCCTAGCAACCTTAGGACATTGTCGTGTGTTTCCTTGTGTCTCCCTTCCTTGCCATGCAAGGAAGGGCTTTGTTCCCTATTTTAAATACTTAAACACTACCACATATCATTCACCACTTATCATATCATACATTCATTTATCACTTATCATAATCATTCACTTATCACTTAACATATCATACACTTATCACTTATCACTCATAATCACCTACAACATCCACCTACTTCACCTACAACATCCACCTACTTCACCTACAAATGACATAGCCATATGTTCCCTCCACTACTCCTATAAATACCCTTGCATTCATTCATTCAAAAACATCTCATTTTCATACACAACACATTACAAACACATTCTCCCTTCCCTAGCCGTGAGCTTCCCATCCATTCCCTTATAATCCAAACACCACTCCTCATCCATTTCCATAATCCCCCAAACCTCACCTTAGACCTTGTGCTACAACAACGAGGAAGATAAGAGGGCCTAAACGTTCATACAATTCAAGTGTGAGTTGTTGGAATGTTTAGGTGTTTCTTTGATTTCAAAGTTTAAATTTAATTCTCTTTGTTTTGTACGTATGAGGAATGGAAGAGAAGAGTGCCTAAACGTTCATACAATTCAAGTTTGAGTTGTTGGAATGTTTAGGTGTTTCTTTGATTTCAAAGTTATGAGGAACTAAACCCCCTTTAGCTAGGGGGTGATTCGAAACTATGTTTATATTTGCAATATGAATTGATTAACTTTCGTTGGAATTTCATAAGTTGTTGATTCAATTTGTTTAACCGTTTGATTGATAACTTATTTATGTATGTTTATTAAGAATGCGCGCTTAATTTTCATGCATGAATATGACGCTAGAATATAAGTGAATTTCACCTAATCGTTATAAACTTATATTCACAAGTAGTGGAGGTTGCTTATAAACAATCGCGTTAAATGAATTCTTGGCACGAGTTTCATGCTCATCATAGTAACGAATGCCTCGTCAACACTTATAGTTTTCATGATGCTTAATGATCTTTGATTGTATCTTTATTGTGCTTTTCACGTAAAGGACTTTTGGAGAATGTGGTGAATTGCGTTGCGCTAACCCATCCAATTCATTAATTTAAGGAGAACTTGACGGTTAATTTAAGCGGACCTAATTAACCCGGGGCGTTGAGTTTCATAATTTATCGAAAGACCAACTGAGAATCAATCTTGTATGCAAGTGTAACATGTGTGGAGAAGAACCCCTTGGCTATTCCATCATCCATATTTTCATCACATTCATATTTACATTTTGCCTTTAATTACAATTTGTCCATTTAATTTAATCTCGTCCAAACACAATCACCCCTTTACTTTATTGTTCAATTTAATTAGAAATCAATTTAGTTTATGTTTTAAAGTATTTTTGAATTCTTTGAGTCTAGTATACTGTTTTATATTGTGTTTTTACGTTTTTGAGTCAGTTTCCAAGAGATTAACAATCCCTCCTAATCCCCGGTCCAGAACGATCCCTACTTGCACCTATACTACAATTTGACAAAAAGAGGGTTTAATTTGTGCGCGTATAAAACTCGCATCAAATTTTGGCGCCGTTGCCGGGGATTAGCAACTTTGCTAATCCCTTGGTTCTTTTTTTTTTTTTTTTTTTTGGTTTAGTTGTTTTCGTTTTAGTTTCTAACTTAGTGTTGTTTTCTTTGTTTGTTGTTACTTTTGATATTTGATTTAGTTCTCTTTCTTTGATTTTAGGTACTAGAGAAGTAAGATATGGATTTTGCTAGCATTCAAGCTCAATTGGCAAATCTTACTTCTAAATTGTTGCCGTATGCCGAAAGGACCACAATGCAGAGTGTCCCTACATTTGGTGCTTCATATAGGCAAGGATTTCAAGCCAATCAATGTCCACAAAGAGATTGGAGGGATCATTCAAACTCTATATGGTGGGAAGATCAACAAGTTCAACGTGAAGCATATTGGCAACCATATGAGGAGTTCTATTCAAGACCTATGCAGCCACCACAACTTCATATGCAATATGCTCAATTAAATTCAAGTTCGCCAGTAGATTATATTCAAATTCTTAATGAAATAAATTCTTTGGCGCAGGGGTCACAAAATCAAGCCAAGGAGGCTCAACAAGAAGCATATTGGCAACCATATGAGGAGTTCAATACAACACCTATGCAGCCACCACAACCTCCCCCACAACAATTCCAATCAAGTTCAAGTATGTCCATGGATAATGATAAAAATTTTCAATTACTAACCTCTTTGACGCAGGACGAACAAAATCAAGACAAGAAGTTGGGTAAATTGGACGAGCAATTTGGGCAGATTATGGAGTTCATGAAACAAATTCAAGAGCAAAGTGAACTTTCCAACTCAACTATTGAAAACTCGAAGGAAGATTTTGAAATCCATAATGCTATCACTTTGGGAAGTGCTATGGAGGTTGGAGCTGACCTAAAAATGTCCAAACATAGCCTAGAAGTGGATGAAGAGCTGCTAATTGAGGAGGAGGAAGAAGACATGCACACGGCAAGGGTAGAACAACCCTTGCCGCAGCCCCCTAAGCCCTCTATTCCACCCAATGTCCCTTTTCCTAGCAGGTTTTTGATTCCCAACCAAGAAGAGAGTAAAAAGGACATCGTGGAAGCCTTCCCAAAGGTGCAAAATGCTATTCAAATTCTTGGTGCAACACAGCAAGTTTTAGATGGTGTTGAATTCTTCAAAGGACTTTGTACACCAAGAAGAATGATTCAAGAGAAGGTAGTGGCTGGAGAAGATGTAGAAGGCATTAAAGAGGACAAATTTGAAACCACAATTCCCAAGGAAGTTGGATTTTATGACACGGGACAAGTCATAACTTTCGAAGGGGTGTTTATTCTGGAGTTCATTTTGGAGCACACAGGTAAGCCGCCTCCCCGAATTTCAATTTTCTTTTATACTAACATGTGGTTAATGATTCAGGCACCCAATCTGGAATTTAAACTATTACCGAATCATTTCAAGTATCACCGCCCATTCAAAGATAAATTCCATGCCGTTTGATTTTATTTATAAAAAAAAAAATAAAAAAAAAATAAAAAAAGATACTAAACATGGAGAAAGGTGGAGCTTCACAAAGGTTGTTTACGTGAAGCCCCACTACGAGGCGCAGAAGCGGAAGGCATAGAAGCAGAAGGCATAGGAGCGGAAGGCGCAGAAGCGGGAGGCATCAGAGCGGAAGCCATCGGAGCTAGAGCATTCCAGGCCTCAATACTTGGCCAAGCGCTGGACGACCCAGGAAAAAGGTGCCTCTGGAGATAAGACGCAAGCCTTTGACGGTCACTGTGAATTCAACCCTCAGATTCTTATCAAGCTTCCTCTTCATCCCCGACGAATAGTTATTTGCAAGCACATGCAAACTTCTATTCTCGTACTTAAGCTGCTGGATCTCTTGCTTAAGTCTTTCCACCTCTGCCATCAACGATTCCACTTGGCGGGACCGAGCAAGCAGGCGTAGGCCCATGTTGGAAACAGAGCTCGCACACTGAACACTAAGTGCGAGGGACTCTTGAACGGCCAACTCATCAGGAAGAAGTAGAGAAACTCTTGACCAAGCGATTGTGTGATTTCCAACATAACAAGGTCACCGACAAGGCACTACGACGAAACATGACCAACATAAGCAGGTCATCTTTCATTGACGAGATCGAGCAGATAGAGCCTCCACGCGAGTTTAGCATGCCACATTTCACATCTTTCAAAGAGGATGAAGACCCGGAGAGACACTTAAAGCACTATCAAAGCGCAACGATCCTCTATTGAAACAACGACGATCTCATGTGCAAGATATTCGCCACCACTCAACAAGGCAAGGCGCAAGATTGGTTTTACACCCTGCCACCACAATCTATCTGAAGTTTTGACAAACTTTCTTTAGTTTTAACCAAAGAATATTCATCCTATCGCTCGATCAAAAAAAAGTCCGACCATTTGTTCAACGTCAAGAAGAACCCAAAAGAGTCGTTTTGTGACTATATGAAGAGGTTCAGAACAAAGAAAGCAAGGATAATCAGATGCAATGACTCGATTACTAGAGTAACCTTCCAAAAAGGACTTCCAACAGACCACCCGCTATTTAGAAAATTGATCATGAAAGAAGATTTAATTCTAGCAGACTCTTTCGTTCTGGCAGAGAAGCATGCACTTTGGGACGAGGCATGTCAATGCACATTCAAGGACTTGAAGAAGTACCCGACATCAACTCCCTACTATCCAAACCGGAAGCAGATGAGGACTGATTCACATGTTTGACGGTATCTGAAGCAACAATAAGCTCTACCATCATACGAGAAGAGCTGGGGGCTCGACTACTTGTATTCCACAGTTCAAAAGCTCTCATTGATGCTATCAGAAATTCAAAAGCTAACTTTGGTGATAGTTGTTGCAACCTGAAAAACTTAAGTTTTACCATCAAACGCACACAGTCATCCTCATGACGCATTATTCCGCTCAATCCAAACGCGCGACGATAAAGGCGTAGACCATGACAGATGCAAAGTTTTTTGACGAACGCAACAATTCAGTTCAAAAAACACGCCAAGGGTAGACGAACACTAGAAGGACACACTCGGAAGTAAGTTTTGTCCTCGTCGCCCCAAAAGATTCTACGTAAGAGCAACATGTACCGGCAGTTGAATACTACCTCCTGCTACGCGTCACATGGCCCTAGCCGACCCTTACTCCATAATTTAGCTCTAGAATGATCCAATATCGGTAGTTGAGCGTCTCCTGCTATGTGTAACATGGCCCCAGCTCCACGAGTCCCTACTATGCACCAAGATGCTAAGAAGTTAGTACAAAAGTGCGACCGCTGCCAGCGCTACAAGTCGATACAAGCACTGCCTGCCAGTGAGTTACACTCGCATACGAGTCCTTGGCCGTTCATGTAGTGGGCAATCGACCTGGTACGACTTATACCGCCTACTACTAGGGGCAGAGGCATGATGATCTTGGCAACCGATTACTTCACCAAATGGGTAGAAGCAGAGCCCAAGACGACCACGACTCAAACGGACATAGAGCACTTTATATGGAGGAACATTATTTGCCGATTTGGCATCCCACAATCCATCATCACTGACAACGGCCCACAATTTGTGTGCAAAGGTATGGCGAAAATCTTCCAAAAGTATGGCATCAAGCAGCACGTGTCCATGCCGAGATATCCTCAAGGCAATAAGCGGGTTGAAGCATTCAACAAGATGATCCTCGACTACCTCAAGAAATCCCTCACCAACAAGAAGGGAAAATGGCCAGACGAACTCCCCGGATGTCTATGGGCATATCGCACACCAAAAGATGAGCAATCGATGAGACTCCTTTCTCTTTGGCATTTGGCTCAGAAGCAATCATTCATCCTAATGTCATCCAGTCAAGTATCACTGCTCTACTACCAAGCATTGAGCTGAATTGTAAAGAGATGGCCATAAGCTTAGATCTGGTAAAGGAGAAGCACGAGCATACCATCACCCGCATCGCAGCATACCAGCAATAGCTTCTTTCTAGCTACAACAAAAGGCTAAGATTCGGCAGTTCCAGCTCGAAGATCTAGTCCTAAGAAAAGCCTTCATCATTGCCCATAGAAAAGTCTCCAAAAGATGGATCCCATCTAGGAAGGTCCGTACAAGATCAGCAGAGTAGGCGGCAAAAGTAATTACACCCTCGCCACCATGAAACGACAAAAAGATCGAAAAGTAGTGGAGTGCATACAATTTGAGGAAGTACCATGTGTGACCTCCCACTACATCAAAGCCCGAAAACTCAAGCAGTTCGATGGGGACCACCTCACAAGCCGAGGACTATCCTGTTGTTATGCAGTTCCTACCTTATAGCTAAGTTCTCGTTCGCTTCACTCGTTTTTTAATGAGGAATTCAGAAGTAATCATAACTTGGCTCAACTGCATACTTACATAACTGGTCACTCCTACACTTCAAAAAAAGGCCGCGCCATTCTTAGGGACTCATTGCAGGAATTGCGCCCCCCGAGGGACCATCATGCTTTCCAGTGCGAGAGGGTAAACCAATTCCCCGACACCCACATGGGTCAACTCTTCAAGACGAGAGGATAAACTCTACACTCCGAATATCCAGACGTGGATGAGCCTGGCTGCCTTAGTATAACTAGATGCATGATGGCTTACGCCGGGATTCCTAGAAGTAGCCACAATGGTCTTTTTCAAGGCTT
Source organism: Pyrus communis (assembly GCF_041283825.1). NCBI lineage: Eukaryota > Viridiplantae > Streptophyta > Magnoliopsida > Rosales > Rosaceae > Pyrus > Pyrus communis. The sequence goes on from NC_142567.1 coordinate 17,294,069, forward strand.
AGCTAACTGAAGGATTTTGGGTCTCTTAGCTTAATCCGTGGGGAACCAGACCCTAGAGACGGAGAAGGCACATTACGCAGTACATCCGATAGACGGCTGCACTGAAACCCTAAAGCTGCTACCAAGTGCACGAAGGTAGCCTACAGTTTCCAAAAGACTGCTTACGGCTTACCCTTCGAGCAGTAAAGTCATGCTAAACTTATACAACCGCACATTCTTGTGAAAGGTTAAACAAGCTAGCATGTATATACAAAGCTTTATCCACTGCCGGTATGCTACGTAGTCGATAAGCTTCACCTCTGCCAAGTGCGAAACAACTTACACCAAGTCCTAAAGTGTTGTGATACTTGCTACGCAACCTACGGAATTGGAGAAAGCCAAGGTTAACAACCTAGTGGTTACGCGGATTTGTCTGTTTCTGTAAGTAAGGCATTTGGCTGCTAACCCTATGGCTAACAACTTTGCAAAGTTCTATACCAACACCTACGGTTGCATAGACTACGCGGGCCTATCTGCTTATAGAAAAGTAGCACGCTTGCCACTGGTCTATAAAGTCTAAAGGTTAGGGCATGAACAAAAGAAGCGAAGATGAAGAAAGCGAAGGAAGGATGTTTATAAATAACTTGAAAAGGCCAAAGGAGTTCAAGAAAAACAAGAGCTACAAGGAAAAACAAAGAAAATCCTAAAGGCTACCTAGAAGACTACACTTCAGCAACTTGGACATCCCACAACTACCGATCACCACACCTTCAGCAGCAGCGACGCTCTTAGCAGTGGCATCATCCAGCGCTTCACCCGTGACTGCCCTAGCCTGGGCACCAACTTCTTCAACTACTTCACCAATGGAAGCCTCAAAAGTAAAAGCAAGCAAGTCTTCCGGAGAAATAGAGAAGGTCTTGAAACCTCGAGCCCATCATTCTCACATTTCAGCTGCTCATTCTCTTTGAGCAGACCAACACGGACACGCTGCAGCTCATCCACTTCTTTCTTCAAACTTCTGTTGATCTTCAGTACACCTTGAAGTTCCAACACTTGGGGTTCAAGCCTATTGATTATAAGCAGCAATTAACTCTTCATCCTTTGTATAAGCAGCGAAATGAGAAACTGCAAACTCAAGATCTTGAATCTGAGGTATGTAACATCCAATCTCCTTCTCTGCACTTTCATACTTAACTTGGATCGCGTCAAGCCTGGTCTTCAAGTCAACGATCTCTTGGCGAACGGTCTCAAGCTGCAGAGAAGTGAGGGCAGAAATATTAGACCCATTCAAAGCAACAAGCTCAAAGTCCAACCTCTTGATCTCCTCGATCGAGGAATAAGCTTCAACTACCATAGTCTTCACCACCTGCTTGGCAGCCTTGCTATAGATGCATCATAACAAGCAGAGCAGTCATTCGATATTGGGTCATATGCTTCACAAAGGAACTTGGGCAAACAAACATTTCTAATGCCATCAACAAACTTGGCACAAATGTCCATGTCTTCAAGCAGATATGGTTTCAAAAGCACACAGATCTCAGCAGCCTCCCTTGAAGCAGGCTTAGTGAATTTCTCACAGTTGCCCACGCGATCAGTCTTTTCCTTCCCAGTAGGCAAATTAGTTTCAGCAGCAGAGGGAGTGGGCCTTAGCGCCACTTTAGTAGCAGAGTCCACCTGATCGCTCTTTATAATAGCAAGCCTTTCCAAATGAAAACTGGACTTAGCTCCCAACGGATGTTTTGGCGCAGACTTCGGCACTAGGGGCATGACAAGACCTCTACACTGAGCAATACTATCAACAATCGAATTGCCCATTCTCGACATAGCAGGTGCCACAAGCTCAGATCTAGCAGCCTCATTTTTCTGCCCATTGGAAGAAGTCATGCCAATCACAGCCCTCACGACAGCAGGTGGACCCTCACGAGCAGTGGAAGAAGTCTTCAATTTTTTCTTAACCAGCATTTCTTGAGTAGACGGGGAAGATCTCTTCTTTCCACCTTCATTCGCAATAGGCTCCACGATAGCGATTAGACGAGCCAAAGTATCCGCCTTGATCCTCTTTACCTTCTCTTGAGAGAGCAACCCACATTTCTCTCGGCGAAGAGAACTAAGTAACCAACGCTATTCACGATACTCAGTAGGGGAACTCAACCCCTACTAGCTTTTTCCTTATTTCTTTTTTCTCAAACCAGCAGGCAGGAGGCCTGTTTGCCCAACATTTCAGCAACCTATGAGGCCTTCGAACTCCTCATCTCTCTTAATCGCCGGCCTGGCTCGTGTCAGGTCCAAGAGCCCAAAGGACATAAGCCATGCGATTATTCTAGCACTGCGCCCCAGTACCATAATCTGCGACCCTAGCCGCACAAGCTGCCCTTGGCTCTAGCCAAGCCAAGTAGCCTAAAGCAGTGGTCCCTGCCACAACACCTCCTCGGTCCATGCCAAGCTAACTTCTGGCTTCTGCCAGTCGACATGCCGCACCACCTCGACGGCTGCCCCACAACAGCACTATCCAAGAAGAAGACAAGAAAAATTAAATTTTTCTTACATTGGTGCGGCACAGAGACGATAAAGAAAGCAACAAAAAATGGTCCTTTGCACAGGCAAGATGTAGAAGATTGTTAGATGAGGGGGACCAAATATCCTCTAAGCTCTCTTTCTCTTGTAGGGTTGAATAAATTGCTCTTCAAAGTTGATTTAATAACCCACTTAAGGTGGACTTAAATAGGTTTTGAGAGATTTATTTCCCTTTCCTAGAAGGATCTAATTTCCTATTAAAGAGGGAATCTACATCAAAATAGGAAGCAGTCTTAAGCAAGAAGATCTCTACACATGATGCCTTTTCCTGCGAGCAGCCCAATAGGTGTAGGGGCATTTGTGGAGCCAAAAATAATCACAAGGCGACATGTGGATTTTTGGATAAAAGAGGACAAACATACCCTTGAGGCATATTAGGATTCCTACGCGCGAGCAGTGGGCAATTATCCCTCAACTAAGTCAAAAATGCCCAAAATAAGGTAATAATTCAAAATCCATCTCATCAAATCCCTTTTACAAGGTAATTCCCAAAACCTATTTCATTCCATATACTTTTACCTCTTTTTCCTCTTTTAGCTAATCAATTAAGCTTTCATTCCATAACCTCCCAAAAAACATTCCTTTTAATTAGCCAATTAATATATTTATTCCTAATCAATATATTAATTGCTAATTAAATCACCAAATAATACCCAAAAAACACATAAAGGGCCGGCCACTCTTTCTCCAAAGAGGACTGGCCATGCCCTATAAATATGATCCACTTTTCTTTAAAAACCTAGGTCTTCACTCTTACTAAAATTCTCTAAAATTCTCAAACACTTTCCCTCTAAATTCTAACTTTGGCATCGGAGGTTCTTCGGCCAAAGCCACCCCCCCCCCACCCAATTCATCGTGGGTGCGTGAGGCTCTTGGCCTTGACCAAAGGTGTTAATTGTTTTGTAGGTGCAATTTTGTCCAAGATTAAGGAGGAAGAAATTTGCATCCACAAATTGCACTATACCAAGCTCTTGGATCTTGTTTCAAACCATAGAGTGCCTTCATGAGTTTGTAGACCTTGTTTTCAGAACCTTCAATTTCAAAACCTTGTGGATGGTCCATGTACACTTCCTCTTCTAGAACACCATTTAGAAAAGCTGATTTTACATCCAACTAATACAATTTTAAGCCCTTTTTGTGCAGCCAATGCAATTAGTGGCCTTATGGTATCTAACCTTGCCACAATTGCAAGTGTTTCATTGAAGTCAATTTTAGGCTTTTGTGAGTAGCCTTTGGTCGGCAATCTTTATTTGCTCTTCTGCACAGACCCATCCAAATTCAACTTGATCTTATAGACCCATTTTAAACCAATTACCAATTTGTCACTTGGTCCATCAACCAATTCCCATGTTTCATTCTTTTCTATCATTGAAATCTCATACTTCATAGCTTTTTACCATGATATGTCTTTCTCTGCTTCCTCAAAATTCTTTGGTTCAAGCACATAGTAATTAGAAGTAGCAAAGATTTCATTAAGATTCTAATCTTATTGGTTTTAAACTTGGAGTTGAGCTTTGTGGTTCTTCAATCTAAGGACTTGATCTTGTAGATTGAGAAGTTTGATGTGGTGTACTAATTCTCACATCTTCATGAACTTCTTGTTCCTTTCTTGTCAGCTTCTAGTTCACTGAGTTTAACTTACAGAGGAATTTTAGCTTGTTCTTTTGCATTAGTCTCCTAATTCCACAATGCCTCTTCATTAAAGATCACATCTGTGGAAAGATTGATCTTTTTTGTTTTCGGGTTGAATAATCTATAACATTTCTCATTGATTTCATACCCCACAAATATGCATGTATTGCTGGATTCCTACAACTTGTGTCTCAACTATCATGGCACATGAGCGTAACACACTGAGGCAAAGACTCTCAGGCCCCTTTTTTTACTGGCTTTCTAACATTGTACGCTACTAAAGAAGTCAGTTTGTCTAAAGCTTTAGTGGGACATCTATTCAGGAAATAAATTACAATGTTAACAACTTCTACCCAAAATAAATAAGGCATTTTCCTGTCATGTAACATGAACTTAGCCATTTTTAACTAGTCTTGTGCAGTGCCCTTTTTTTTTTTGTTTTTTTTGGTGAATATGCAACTGTAAATTGTTTTTCTAAGCCCAAATTTTCACAAAATGCATTGAATTTTATTGAAGTATATTTACCTTCTCTGTCACTTTTTATCTTCTTAACTTGATGCTCACTTTGCAGCTGCCATTGCTTTGACGTTCTTGAAAATATTGAATACTTTTTACTTAAATCTCCTGAAATATACTCACTACATCTTGGAGTAGTGAATAAATGTCGGGTAGTATCTGTTCTCACTGAAGGTAGCAATTTGCATAGGACCACCCACATAAGTGCGAATCAATTCTAGTGGTTTTGAAGCGCTCCATGAGTTTCCTGCTTCAAATACATCTCTGTGATGTTTTTCAAATGCACACTCTTCAAAAACTTCATTGCAACCCTCTATTTGAGGAACACCTTGGACCATTCCAAACTTCTGTAGACTTTTTAAACTCTGCGTATTTATATGACCAAAACATTTGTGCCCTAATTTGATAAACTCTACCACATTGCCCTTCATTGCCATCTGATTAAAGTACTCCAGGAACAGTGGAAAACTTATGTTTTCCTTCTCAACTTTTGTGACTAATTTTGACAGTGATTATCATCAAATATCTCAAGCATGTAATCACCTAGCAGAAAGTATCCATACTTCAGCATTTGACCAACATTGAGTAAATTCTCATATAATCTTGACACTAGTATTACCTCTCTTATATATCTCCTTCCTTTTTTTCGTTTCAATAATAAGAGTACCTTTGCCAACTGCTTTCACAAGATTCTCAGTGCCCATTTTCATTTACCTGTGTAAGTAGTGTCAATGTTAGTAAGGTGTGACTCATGAGTAGTCATATGGTTACTACAACCACTGCCAATGTGCCAAACTTCTTTGTCATTCACAATAGTAGCATTAAATGCGCAGAACACATTTAATGCCTCTTCCACTTGATTTGCACAATTCACTTGTTAAGTGACCTTTGAACAACAATCCTTTGACGGATGACCAGACTTAAAACATTTGTGACACTTTGCTTTTCTTTAAACCAACATTCTCCAACATGTAGCTTACCACAAATCATCTAGAGTGTTTTTATATTTCCATTTCCACTATTGTTTCCAGTGTTGGCTTTCACACTTATATTTCCTTTTCCTTCCTATTTCTTGTAGTTTCCTTTCCACCCTTTCTTCTATTTGTAGTAGTTTGACTGACTACTAGACGGAAAATTGAGTGACTGAAATGCTCTCTATGTCTACATCAGCATGTCTCTCTAGTCTTATGCATGTACATTTTCAAAATCACGTCTAAGAGATTGAAGTTTTACTTTTCTTACGTTTTTATCACCTCTATATTCTTGTTGCAAAATAAAGCTTGTAACTTTTACAACATTTAAATCACAGATTATGAAATCACAAAACCCAAAAGGATTCACCAAACACTAGACTTAGGCTCTGATACCACTTGAAGGAAAAATTTTGTCCACTTAAAAAATTTGAGCAACACATGCATAAAATTAACAATTAAAGATGGCATAAACTCAAAACAATTACAAATCCTATAAAATTCAAGGCCTAGTGTTGGTGAACCAAGACTCTTTACAAATTAAAGCGAAGAGAGATTTGAGCTTTCGTACCCTTGAAGCTCATCCTTGTTTACACAAGGTTATCACCCAAGTGGAGAGGGCCTTCAAATTCACTCCATACTCCATGGATGCTTCCTTGTGTTTTGGATTTTCTCCTTGAAACTTTTCCTTTGCTTCTTCTTTGCTCCTTGAGTTTGATGAAAAAATATCTCCAAAAGGCACCAAAGTAGGAGGCCTCTAAGTTCCGACACCAAGGAAGGATTGAAGAAGAAGATGAATGCTATAGGAGGAGGAAGATGCTAGTACCCTCCTCCTACACAGCTAGCCTCCAAGAGAGAAAGAGAAAGTTTGTTTCCTCTCATCTTTCCTTAGAAAAACCCCAATGAAGTTTTAGGCAATAATGCCCCTTATAAAGTCACTTACTTTAAGTGACTTAAATGAAACAAAGCCTTTCCCTCTTATATGGCCGGCCTTGGGTTTTTATTTGGCCATTTAGGCCCTATGTAATTTAAATTGCCATACAACTTAAGTTAATGGGCTTTACTATTCAAAATCCATTCAACTTTGAGGCCCAAGATAATATAAAAATATTCAAAGGTTTCGTAGCAAAGGAGAGATAAAAGAACTTATTGACCTCATAGATAGTAAGTCTAAGTAAGTAGAACTTAAATCATTAGATATAGTTGAGCAATTAAAATTAGAATTTCAAAAAAAATCCAATTAGTGCAAAAAAAATTGAGTGAAGAAGTAGATGAGTTACATAATAAAATAGATAGATTATTAGTTTAATGACCGATTCTAGAACTAATAGAAAATATATTCAAGTTTTGAATGAAATTAGTAAGTTAGATAAAGAACCAGTTGGCTTAACATACTTCTCATCACAAGCACCTAGTTGTAATATCCCCATAGATAAAATAATTTGATTATCCAATTAGTTTTAAATTTAGCTGAAAAATTAGATCAAGTTGAAGAACAAATAGTAGAAATATATTAATCAAGTTTTACATAACACATCTTCATCACTTCCACCATCTTTGTTACAAAAATTAGAAAATTTAACTTTAAGTACAAATAACCATATTAGAAGACCTAAGCCTTTTGATAATAGAAAATGAAACTCTTTAGAAAAAAAAGGAAAAAAAATAGTTAGAGCCAAAAATATTTATTCTAATGAAGAAGAAGCACATAGTTTATTAGAAGAAGATTTGAAGGAACCCAAAAAAATAAAAATAATTTGGATAATTTAGATTTATTTGAAAATAGAAGTAGAATTGTAAGTAGCATTAGTCAACATGAAGTTAGCTGTATTGATAAAGAAGCTGCAGTTAATTTACTCAGTAAAAAAACAGTTATTTATTTGAGAAAATTATATTTTAGTCAAATTCATATAGGTACAATTTTTAATTAGAATTGCAGGATTAATTAGAGCACAAGAAAGCACAAAAGATTTAGTGTACATATATGATGATAGATGGGATAATCACCAACATACATCAATAACAAAAGCTGAAGTATACTTAAATTCAAACTTAGCAGTTGTAGGTTGCATCCAAAATTATGTAATGACAATTAATGAATTTAGTAAATATGTCAAAGTAAGCATAAGAACAAAAAATTATAATATGAAATGAGAATATAAAAATTTATGTATTAGCTGCTTGAATCAACAATAACTAGAACTGGGAAAGGATGAATCTAAGAAGATTTAATCGAACCTTACAAATGGAATAAACTACTAGAACTTTGTCTGTCAAAGGAAAAAAGAAAGAATCATACCTTAGTTCAGGATCTCCCTACTCGTTGTAGGAGTAGCTAGTGCTTTCCTTCCAATCGGTTCTAAGAGCAAAGGAAACGAGAAGGGTGAACTTGTGCATAGTTAAAGTGTCTAATAAATATAATCATAAGTTTAATTTAGAATTTTAAAATTTAGTTCAAACATTTGGTAGTAAGCATGTAAATAAGATATAAGCAAAACCCGTAGATAATAGTTTTCTTAGAAGGAACTCAATATACATTATCTAATTTATAAGTTGCATAAAAAAGACAGCTAGATAGTGTACAAATATATGAAACTATTACATGAGAAGCAATAATTAGATTTAGTAACTATAAGCAATTGAAAATTTTAAAAGATGATGGAGTGAAAATGAAAGTATTCATACGACTTTTGATAATTTAGATGTTAATTAATTTAGTTGAACAAAATTTTGATTACGTTGTAGATAAGCTCATAGAAAATATTGATAATTTAAATGAAGAATAATATTTAGAAAATATCAGACATATGATTTAGGACTACATGGAATCTCAGATGATGAAATGAAAAAAATTAATTTTAAAAATATGAGTAGAACATATTTTACGAGCAAAAGAGTATAATAATT